>NC_133325.1:352632848-352822848 GCF_042186555.1 Aquarana catesbeiana | reverse complement strand
AGACATCCCCAAAAAGACTTGCACCTGTAATTGCAGTGAAAAGGTGGTAATACAAAGTATTGACTCGGGGGGCTTTATGCAATTGCATGCCACACTTTTCACATATTTATTTGTAAAAATTTTGAAAATCAGTTATCATTTTCCTTCCACTTCACTATTGTGTGCCACTTTGTGTTGGTCTATCACATAAAATCCCAATAAAATACATTTACGTTTTTGGTTGTAACATGATAAAATGTGGAAAAATTTCATGGGGTATGAATACTTTTTCAAGACACTGTACATGTAAAGGTACAACTTTTTATCCATTTTCTATGGGGGAGGAGAATTTTCCTGGTAACCACTCTCACCAAGACAGAATATGAAGCGAAATCCTAAATTTAAGAGTTGTCATGAAAGTAGTGAGGTAAATTCCCCCAATGGAAACAAAATGTTTTGGGCGACAGATGTCGAAGACGGGAACTCCCCTCACTTGGTGGAGATTTCCTCTCATTTCCTGTTCTGTCTCCAAGATAGGAAATTAGGAGAAATCGCCCCAGGAGGATGAGGACAGCAAAAAATAACCCGACAGAGGTTATAACTCTTTACTACTGTACCCAAAACAATAAGGTTTTGGCTAAAGCTACAGTTTTAAAAATTGAAAAAGCAACCTTGAATTTACACTGGAATGAGAACTCTCGCTTCACCACATGAAAGCATTAGGTGCCTGAGCGCCCAAGGGGGGTCAATCATCTGTTTCCTCATACCTGAAATACCAGGTATTTCACCTTGCTTCCCAGGGCCAGTAGAGTGGCAGTTATAAGTAGCTCCATGGCCTGCAAATAAAAAAAAAAAACACCTGTTTAGAGTGTACCTGTGGCATGGCTCCATGTTGTTAAACTGCTTCCTGTCCTGCTTATCAGGCATTGTCAGTTGCCTGCATGTACTGTATTTTCGCTATCTTTGAAAAAGTTCTCAAAGAGCCTGCATTAGTGAGACCCTCTGTAAAACACAATGCTATCTCTTAAAGTTAGCCAGTGAATTTAGTGGATGATTTCAATGACCAATGGGAAGGCGCTGGTAGTCACAGTTATAGAACACTCTGGGGCTTCATGTATCTCGGACACAATACAAAGACCTGGATGCTTATGCAGGTGCCTGGAAGTGAAGGAAAGTATGTACAATGAATGTAGGTGAACCAGAATAGGGACCAGATTAACACCAAGGAAGAAACCCACAGGTTTTCTTGAGGACAGTAAAAGTTCACTTTCATATTTTTTCCAATATTTCTAGTCTGTGTTCAGAACTTTTGCAAATATATCTTGCACTGAAAGCAGAAGGAAAAGATCAGCAAGTGACATGCCAGAACATCTTGGTTGTGCCTTGCGACTCAATTGTCACCTTTCTGCTCTAGTTTTAAAGTTTGAGATTCCTTTGAAAACTTAAACTAAAATTTCTGTTCAGGATAAAAAAAGACAAATAGATGTAGGAAAAGCAATAGACTTTCAGTGTGCATGGGATGTGTGTCTTTTATTTAAAATTTCATGTGTACAATAGGCTCATTGAAATGCTACATCTTGTTTCTCTATGTGTTCTAATGGATTCTGGGCCACCATAAAGGAACTTCCATAAATCAGTTGTTCTACTCACATATATAAACCATGAGCTTGTAAAACTAAGGAATGGAAATGTTCTGATGAAAACTGTCTTTTGCAATACAGGTAGCATAACAGCTTATTAAAAATGAATAACTACCACCCATACACAGCCACTGGAGAGCATTTTAAAGTCTGAACACACATATAGTATATCAATAATTCTGTAAATAGCTTTAAGATCATTTACTTTGTAAAACAGGTCTGATGTTCATATTTACAACAACAGCTGGAGATAAATTCTTGACCTCTTTAAAGATGAGTGGGATACAGCTCCCCTATCTGTTGTCAGCTGCTGAATGAATATGAAGTCTCTTTAGATACAGGCATAGTAATATTGATGTTTCCTTAAAGAATATTCTCTCTAAAGATGCTTCTTATGAAATAATATAAATAAAAAAGCTTTGCACAACAATCTTCAGCAAGTATACTATAATTATGAAGAGTATTACACGATTTACACTTATAATGAAGATAGCCTATTAAAAAGTCACCACCTGAAAACTCTATTTAAAGCCTAATCATTAGCATTGTTAATGATGATGCCCCAAATGTTACAGTACCATTTATATGAAACTGCAGTGATCCAGCTGGTGAACTCCAAGAAATGCAGTTCTTATTTAAAAACAACAGAATGACCTGAATATGTGGTCATTTCTATCTCCTCCCAAAACAAAAACACATTTTGTGTCCTGACCAACAGCATGTGCACCTCTGATTTAGAAAAAAAAAAAAAAAAAGGTTAACAATACAACAAGTATAGGCTCCATTCACACTAGCGCATTTTTTGATGCATTTTGCATTTTGCAGAAATGCATGGGAATTTTTTAACATGGGTTCCTATGGAACATGTTCACATCAATGCTTTTTTGTATCTCTGCGTTTTTGGAAAGGGTCGGGGACTTTTTTTCATGCAAAAAGCAGCGTTTTGCATGTAATGGATTTCAATGGACAAGCATCAAAAACGCAAGTGCACCGTTTTTGCAGCGTTTTTGCAGCGTTTTTGGTGCGTTTTTGGTGCGTTTTTGCCGGTTTTTTTTTTTTTTTGTAATTTTTTTTTAAGACTGTAAAAAAAATGAAAAAAAAAAAAAAAAAACTGCATGAGAATGCATGAAAAAAAAAAAAAAAAACGCAAAACGCAAATCGCGGCAAAAATGCGGCAAAAACGCCGCAAAAACGCTACAAAAACGCTGCTCAAAAACGTGCCAAGCATGAAAAAAAAACCTCCAAAAACGCTCAAAAGCAACATGCATAGGTGTGAATCGAGCCTAATTCACAACTATGTATTTTTAGTGCTTTTTGCATTTTGCCGATGTGCACTACACAACATGTTCCATAGGAAACCATGTCAAAATGAATGACAGATTGCAAAAGATAGTAGGACAAACCCCCCAAAAATTCTTCAAAAATATTAATAGTAAAAAGGTCAGTTAGGAGCATGTAGGCCATTTACAAAATAATCTAGAGTGGGTGACTGGGGACAAAGAAAAGGCAAATGTATTAAATATTTTCTTCAGCTCTGTGTATACAAAGCAGCATGGGGGAGCTCATGTCTATATTGGGAGTGGTGGTGACACAGCCCCAAATGATCCACAATGGCTCAAAAGTGATATGGTACAGAAATATTTAGAATAAAGTAAAATAATTACAGAATAAAGGTGAATAAAGCACCTGGAACAGATGGCATCCACCCATGGATCCTAAAAGAATTGAGCTCTGTCATTTCAAGGCCACTGTTTCTAATATTTAGGGATCTGTTAATGACTGGAATGGTACCACTGGATTGGCGTAGGGCCAGTGTGGTGCCCATATTTGAAAAGGGATCAAAGTCTTTACCGAGTAACTATAAACCTGTTAGTTTAACTTCTATAGTTCTTGCCGTAAAAAAATATTTTAAGCAACAGACAGCATGGATTCATGAAAGACAGAAGTTGTCAAACAAATCTGATTTCTTTTTGAGGTGGTAAGTGAAACCTTGGATAGAGGGGGGCTGTGGACGTGGTATACTTGGATTTTGCAAAAGCGTTTGACTCAGTTCTCCACTCATGGCTAGTGTGTAAGGTAAAGTCTACATGCTTGGAAAGATCAATTTGTAAATAGATAGAAAACTGGCTAAAATACAGAATTCAGAGAGTAGTGGTTAATGATTCTTATTCTAATCGGTCTAAGGTCATCAGTGGTGTACCCCAAGGTTCAGTGTTGAGACCCTTACTTTTTAATACCTTTATAAATTACATAGGGTCTGGGATTAAAAGTACCATTTCAGTGTTTGCAGATCACACTAAGCTATGGAGTGGAATAACGTCCTTACAGGATGTCTCCAACTTACAAGCAAAGCTCAATGCTCTGTTTAATTGGGCAATTATGTGGCAGATACTCCAGAGAAAGAGATATAATTTTGCCCCTGTACAAATCGTTAGTAAGACCTCATCTGGAATAGGCAGTTCAGTTTTGGGCACTAGTGGATATCATGGAACTGGAGGAACATGCAGAGAAGGGCAACCAAACTGATAAGAGTCAAGGAGGAACTCAGCTGTGAGGAAAGATTGGAGGAACTGAATTTATTCTCTCTTAAGAAGAGGAGATTAAGGGGAATATGATCAACATGAACTAATACATAAATGGTAAATATAGTGAACTTGGTGTTGAGTTATTCACTTTAAGGTCATCACAGAGGACAAGGGGGCACTCTTCATGTCTAGAGGAAAAATGATTTCATCTCCAAACATGGAAAGGTTTCTTCACAGTAATGCCCCGTACACACGGTCCGACGGAAAATGTGTGATAGGACCTTTTTGTCGGAAATTCCGAACGTGTGTAGGCTCCATCACACATTTTCCATCGGATTTTCCGACACGCAAAGTTTGAGAGCAGGATATAAAATTTTCCGACAACAAAATCCGTTGTTGGAAATTCCGATCGTGTGTACACAAATCCGACGCACAAAGTGCCACGCATGCTCAGAATAAATAAAGAGATGAAAGCTATTGGCCACTGCCCCGTTTATAGTCCCGACGTACGTGTTTTACGTCACCGCGTTTAGAACGATCGGATTTTCCGACAACTTTGTGTGACCGTGTGTATGCAAGACAAGTTTGAGCCAACATCCGTCGGAAAAAATCCTAGGATTTTGTTGTCGGAATGTCCAAACAAAGTCCGACCGTGTGTACAGGGCATAAGAGCTGTGAAAATGTGGAGTACACTCCCTCCAGAGGTGGTTCTGGCCAGCTCAGTAGATTGCTTTAAAAAAGGCCTGGATTCTTTCCTTAATGTAAATAATATAACTGGGTACTGACATTTATAGGTAAAGTTGATCCAGAGAAAATACGATTGCCTCTCACGGGATCAGTTAGTAATTTTTCTCCTGTTGTAGCAAATTGGATCATGCTTTACTGGGGTTTTTTGCCTTCTTCTGGATCAACTGTGGGTGATGGATTGTGTATATGGGATTGTATGATTTTTTTTTTTTTTTTTTTTTTTTTATTGGTTGAACTAGATGTGTCTTTTTTCAACCTGACTATGTAACTATGTAACTATATTCTTCCTAATGTCAGTCTTTTCAGTTTTTCCTTAAGTGCTAATTAATCCAACAAAAATATTTCTTAAGCCGGCCATGGATGGATCAAATTTCAATTCATGTATGGGCAGAGTTGTTGTACAAAAATCGATCTACTGATCGACTTCTGTACAACCACCCTGTTGGATTTGTGCCGCTCCACCAATGCCGCATGCTCTTTAGCTTGCAGCGCTGATCACTGTATTCTGTATTCAGACTCCTCACTGTCAGAATATAAAGGCTCAGCGGGAGGATGTGGATGGATGGGGGAATCAAGTAATTTTTTTTTATTCAACCAGCTGGTTGAAAAAAAAAAAAAAAAAAAAAAAAGAATATTCTATGGGCTGCTTTACCAGCAAATAGTGTAGACACTGGTACTGACTTTATCATATGCTTATGTGAAGGTATTTGGATATTTTTAGGTAGCACGAGTAAAAAGACAAAATAACAACACCAATTTTGATGCAGTAGCTAGCTTTTCTTCTGTTGCTAGGTGTGCTAAGTCTGGTCAGCTTCATTTAGCACACTTTCTTTGTGCCCAGCTTGTCCTTGCCCCACCTCAGCCCAGGTCTGCACTGGTAAAGGAGCAGTATAGTAATGAGCTGGCCTCTCTGTCACTTTGCTTTCCCCTCCTATCACCACGCTTCTTGCCAGCATATGAGCTGATTAGCGCCTTGTATTTTGTATTGCTATTTCTTCTCAGACTCCATCCGTGTTGTACCGGAATTGCAAGAGGCTGATATCAGAACAAATTCAAGTACTTACACAGCTTGCATTTAAAATTACATTTAGTGATGTACCGATGACTACAGAGCTGCATGAATATGTAACAAGGGATAATTGCTAAAGCTTAGTGTATCAACTATATACTGCAATAATCTCATATATATAAGTATATATATATATTTGTAAGCATAAAACAGGCATGTATCTGTAATCCAATCCAGTTAATATGGTAGCAGCAAAAAGGCTTGATACCTGATAACAGCACAGGTGTATGAAACACTGCTGCAGTTTAATTTAGATTACCAAATTATTGATGCAGTCCTGTATTCATTAATTCCTATTCAATGATACTTTGGGGTCAAGCTGATAGTATGCCATAATTTCTTCATCGTCACCTTGCAAGTTTGTAGCAGTCATCCTCATTACAAACACATTCATTTGTGTCTTTTTATCTGCCTAGAGTTCAGCTTTAAAGTGTATACGTTAAAAGTATATGCATTTTGAATTGTATTCCCATTCACACAACATTGATAAGCATTAAAGAGAATCTTTTGTGGGAAAAGGGGCAAATAAAATAAAATGAGTATAGCATATACAACTGCTACACAAGTCATATTATAATTGAATATTAACCACTTTCAGCCTGGACAACTTCTGACATTTCTCCCATACATATAAAAATCTGCATTTTTTTTTTTTGGCAAAAAATTATTTAGAACCCCAAAACATTATATATATGTTTTTAAGCAGAGGCCCTGGAGAAAAAAATGGTTGGTGTTGCTATTTTTTATGTTGCATGATATTTGCGCAGCGGTATACAAAAAAAATACATTTAAGTGAATTTTAGTGAACACAAACATATAACACCCATTTTTTTTGTAAACCATAAAAGATGATGTTATGCCGAGTAAATGGATATCCAACATGTCATGCTTTAACGGTGCCAAACTATGGTACATAAAAATAAGAGAAAAGATGATCCACAACTCCTTGTTTGCTCCTTAAAATCTTCAAAATTGATTGATTCTCCATAAAAGTCACAGACAGCAGATGTAAACGCATTTCAGCCTTGCAGGCCTTGTTAACGACCTAAAGCATAGGTACATAAAAATATCCCTAGCCCACACTTTAAAAGGCTTTACAGGTTATAAGGGAGTTCTGGGGCTAGAATTATTGCTCTAGTGTGGGACTCTTGTGTGCGTTCACATTTGTGTGTTAGAATGGGGGAATGGAGGCACTTTAAATTTATTTTTATTTTATTATTTGTTTTATTGAAAACATTTTTACAGTGTACTTTAAATGTTTTTGTTTATTGAACTTTATTGCTATCAAAAACATCCCTTGTGATAGCAAGGGCTGTGACAGGTCTACTTTTTGGAGAAATCTGGGGTCTTTTAGACACCATGTCTCTCCTCTGGCCTCCAAAGCATCTGATCAAACCGAGATTGTTTGATCAGATGCTGTACAAGCTAGCAATGGCTTGTAAACAACAATGCGAAACCGGAATAGACTAAATCCTTGTCGCTTCCGTTTTCTTACATCACAGAGGGGGGGGGGGGGGGTATGGATGTGCCTTCCTCCTCTCCCAGTGCTTCATCAATCCAAGTGGCTGCAGTACTAGGTTCCCCGATCGCTCGGGGCATCCCAGTAAAGATGATAGGAGGCCTTGGGGGGCCCTTCTGCCGCCTGTTAAAGTGATCCAGCAGCTGTACAGCCACTAAGATCAGTATTACTTTGTAGGAAATTACCAGCAGAAAAAATTATATCTTGACCATTGCTGCAGCGATGACCGAGATATCACCCTTCCTGTCCGAGGACATAAACTGTATATACGTACAGTGGATAGGAAGTGGTCAAAAATTACCTTCCCTTTTCAATTTGCAGCAGTGTCATTTTAAAGTGGCTACCCAGAGGCGTTCTGTATACGTGGTGCACAGAACACCACAGAAGTGTCTTTTCCTACTTGTGTGATTGGCTCACAGATTTTCTCAGAAGTCTGCACTAAAGCCTTGTACACACGATCGGATTTTCCGCAGACTTGTCTTGCATACAAACTGCACACAATTGTCCGCCAACAAACACGAACATAGTGACGTACTAGACTTACTACAAGATGATAAAGAGGAAGTTCAATTGTCATGTGCCACCCTTTCAGCTCCTTCTGCTAATTTCATTTTAGTAAAAGTTTGGTGAGTGTTGATTCGTGCTTTTCAGCCATGCCATGTTGTATTAATTTCTTGATTCCGTAATTACCATTATTGTAATATGCTGTGAACGTCCTCATGCAAACTGTAAGCTTTTTTTGCTCCTTTTTGTCCTTCATGAATATTTTCCTTCACTAACCTCCCCAGCATGCTATCCTGGGCCCATACACACCTAGCCTAGTAACTTAACAATGTATTTTGCCAGCTACATTTTTGTGCTTACCCTAAACACCCCCTAAAATGTGTCCAAATGTTATTGTTGTCCTCAAATTCAGGCAGAGTGCAAGAGGCCATTTTTTTGGGGCACAAACTCATTTGGAACCCCCCCCCAAAATGCTAAGTCATACGATACAAATACTCTATATGCTGCCTTTGTAAAACCCATACACACTACACCTCTTTTGTGGTCATATTTATGGATGAATTCACCAAAGCATGTAGTGCAATGGCCTGCCTGATTTGCCCTTTCCTATGAGGAACCTCACCCCAGAGCAGAGAATCTTTCATTACAAGCTCTTTCGTGCCAGAAGGGTGGTTGAAAACGCCTATGACATCCTCTCCAGTTGCTTCAAGCTGTTTTTAACACCTATTAACCTGGCACAATATAAAATAAACCATGTTGTATTGTGCTGTTGTATCCTCCACAATTTTTTTACGGAGGAATGCTAGCAGCTACCTTGCCTCAGTGCCAACTAATGCGGACCCTGCAGTGTCAGGCCCAGCTGAAGAGGCTGCAGCTCGTCCATCGGTGGGCGTGATGACAGCTCTCGAAACTGGCCGTGCTGGGTTGCCCTCCCAAAATACCCGAGATATCCAGCAAAAATACATGGATTATTTTGTGGGTGGAAGCACTTGGCAGCAAACTGTAGCTGATCCAGAATATTATTTTCATTTGATCATAAAATCCTATTTCATACTGTTGCCTACTGTTGTCTGTGTTTCTTATTTGTATAATAGGTTCTCAAATGGCCTTTAATTTGTCCATTTTATACAACAGTGCAAACGTACCTTATTTGCTACATGAGGTGACAATCTCTTCTTCAGATAACTATTATATTGTGCTGTGGGTCTGCTACACACACACAATGTTTTTGTTCTTAATGTATCTAATGCATTAAGTTTGAAAACATTATGCCTTTTCAACTCCTTTCATTTCTTTGAGTCCATAAAATTGCCTGAGTTGTCCACATTTTAGAGCACATTGTCACTGTAACTACGCAAACTTAACAAATACACTGGTATTGAGCACTGAAATAATAAGCCACTGGATATCGTCACATCCACAGGAACCCTCTCTTTATAGACCGCAACAGACCGCAACAGGATGGTGTATCAGTGTGAAAAACATAAAATGCTCCACATAGCATAAAATCTTCACATTTATTGAGTAAAAGCAAGCAAAATGTGCACTTACAAACAGCAGATAAAAATCGATCAAAAGAGAAAGCCGGCCGGCTCCAAAACAGCCCGTAACCCCCGGGACTGGGTGAATGGTGGTGTCGTCAGGACGTAGCTCCTCCTCCCTACGTCGTTTCGTCACTACAGGACACCGCCATTCATCCAGTCCCGGGGGTTACGGATCCCGTGACCACGTCCTGTAGTGACGAAACAACGTAGGGAGGAGGAGCTACGTCCTGAGGACACCGCCATTTATCGAGCTTTTACTCAATAAATGTGAAGATTTTATGCTATGTGGAGCATTTTATGTTTTTCACGCTGATACACCATCCTGTTGCGGTCTGTTGCGGTCTATGGAGAGGGTTCCTGTGGATGTGACGATATCCAGTGCCTGTCTCTAGGATCCCGGGCTGGGGTTACAGCCATTTGCCTAGTGAGGTCCCCTGTAATTAAGGGACCAACACCCTCTGGTAAGCAGCAGTATTGTTGCCCCATTCACTCCAGCAAGAGTTTTTTCACCTGTCACTTGGGGATACTGTTTTTGTTTTTTTTGTTTTTTTGTTTTTTAATATACTTTCAATATTTGGACTTCTTTTTTGAGATCACTACGTTTATAATCACTTTTTGTACAGTATGCACAGACTGTATGGACATTATTTGTGTCTCATAGGTTTGGTTTTCTGCACATTGAACATCACTTCTTTATAATTCATTTTTTATAAGGTTTTGAGGTATTCAATTTGTTGCCTCCGTCACAATATCAGCGCAACTTTTTTAATATTTTACCTACACTACTAGAATGTACACACTGCAACTACTATGTAATCTTGGCCCTGGTGACTGGGTCTACAAAACTCGGGTACCTAGCAACACTGCCAGCTCCTTCCGCCTCTTCCTTCTCCATGCTAATGTTAAGGCACTACATATTTTGCTAATGTGTGGAGTGGATGTTTGGTTTGGACATCTAAACACTTGACGTGTATACACATTTGAAGCCAGATTCATGTAATACTTACTTGCACAAAGAAGAGGCTCTCAAATAGTTTCTTCCACTTCTGGGTCTCTTTGGCACTCTGTTTGACTTGCGTCAGGGGATGTTGCATCAACAAGTGGAAGGTCTGTGCTGGGTCCAGGTGTCAGATCCCATGCTTCAATACCAACATCCTGGTTCAGCTGACCACACTCACTTTCCTCTAAAAAGAAACAATACACCATTCATTAAGCCATCCCAAGTCACATCTGTTTCTAGCATCCATTTTGCTGCATTTGTTGACCAACCTTGCACTTTGGACAATGTTTGCTCCTGACTAGTGGAATCCACCATGCTGCACTGTGGTTTTTTCCAAGAAAAATGCATCGAAAAGGGAAAGTGATGTCATTTTACAGAGGGCAAACACTGGACAATAGGGATGAGCAGGGTGTTCACCTGTTTGAAGAATAGCGAACAATTTGGGGTGTTCGTGGCAAATTCAAAAGCCGCGGAACACCCTTTAAAAGTCTATGGGAGAAACCAAAAGTGCTAATTTTAAAGGATTATATGCTTGGTATTGTCATAAAAAGTGTTTGGGGACCCGGGTCCTGCCCCGGGGGACATGTATCAATGCAAAAAAAAGTTTTAAAAACGGCCGTTTTTTTGGGAGCAGTGATTTTAATAATGCTTAAAGTGAACCAATAAAAGTGAAATATTCCTTTAAATTTCGTACCTGGGGGGTGTCTACAGTAGTAATGTAAAGTGGCGCATTTTTCCCGTGTTTAGAACAGTACCTGCACAAAAGGACATTTCTAAAGGAAAAAAGTCATTTAAAACTACTCAAGGCTATAATGAATTGTCGGGTCTCGGCCACGGGGAAGCTATTGGGAAGTCCCCGAAGGCGGCAGGGTCACCCAGGTATGTAAAAGCGTGGCCCCGCCCCCCTCATACGCCACGGGGAAGCCATTGGGAAGTCCCCGTGCATCAGAGGGGGGTGGGGTGACCCAGATACGTCACCGTTTGGCCCCGCCCTCAGTTATAAAAGAACTATCATCACGCTGAAGCGCCATAAGGCGGGTGCCTCCCATGGAGGCGGATCTTTTTTATTTTATTTTTTCCGGTCCATCGGCGGAGCAAGAGAAGATGATGAATGAACTTTGTGGGACATTTTTATTTTTTTATTTTTTAGTAAAGTACTTGTCCCAAGATGTGTCTTGTGGTTTTTTAACATTTTGACACTTTTTTTGTGAAATGGTAGGGGTACAATGTACCCGTTACCATTTCAAACGGGGGGCCGGCATCTGGGGGTCCGCTTGTTAAAGGGGGCATCCAGATTCCAATAAGGCCCCCACCCACAGACCCCCACAACCACCGGGCAAGGGTTGTGGGGATGGGGCCCTTGTCTACCCCAAAGCACCCTCCCCATGTTGAGGGCATGTGGCCTTGTACGGTTTAGGAGGAAAAATAACAAAGTGAATGCAGCGCTAATAATGATATTAAAAATAATTGTGATATCATAGTGATAATAGAAATATTTGAATAATCAATAAAAAGGTGATGAATACAGTATGTCAAATCTCCCCGATGTGAGCTGTCAATCAACAGCCAGGCAAATCTGATGGGGAGCTAGTCTCTTAGTTCTCCATCAGACTCCCTAATACAAAACTCCAGTCCTCAGCTATAGAGAGAGAGCACCGAAGAAGGAGTTTCAAACTTAAACCCATACTGTAGGCTCTGTGCTGCTTCTCGCACACACAGAAAGCCAGATGTATAAAAATGCCAGTACTAAGAAATGTTTCCCGGCTGCTAATCAGATTTAAACTTGCTTTGGGAGCTTGAATGCATTTGATGATGCGTAAAGTAGAGAAAGAAAAAGCTACATGGCGCTGGCTTCAGAAAGTATATTCCTACCTCCCTTCTACTTGTGCATGCTGTGGATTACAATTGAAGCCCAACAGAACTTTGGTGTGAAATGAATGAGCTAAATTGAGGCTGCACTAAAACATATAATTTTAAATGTCTTTTTAATTCATTTCAGCTCCACAGTGGCATGGCCACTGTGAGACAAAAATCCAAAATCATAAGGAACTTTGAGCTTTGCTTTAACTCACAGGAGTAAGTTGGACCACTGCAGAGAGACCACTGCTCACACACAGATAGCAAAGGTTCTTATGTTGCCACCTTTAGCTGAACTCCAACACAAACACACACACACTTTTTATAAAGTATGTCATATCTTCAAGCTCGTTGATTAATTTTAGCATTGCATCATTTGCTAGAATACATTGGTAACTCAATCTGATTTGCTTAAGGTTGACTGGTAGTCTGTTGGTGAAGAGGGGGCTGGAAATAAATTATACTACAGAGATAACCCAAATTATCTTTGCAGAGGAATAAAATTCATATAGTATGCACCCACTCTGATTAATTGATTCAAGTCTATTTAAGAAAAAACACGTTTTAGCCCCTGCTCACATCGGGGAGATTTGACATGCGATTTGACACAACAAATCACATGATAAATCAAAGCGTATTGCCTGTAACGGCACGTCCGAATCATAGCAAAGCTGACTTTGCGGCGCCGCACCAATTTTCAAAAGAAGTTCCTGCACTACTTTTGGCAACTTTGGGGGTGATTTCAATAGACATCTGTGCATGAACCCACACAGATGTCTTTCAAATGGCCCGCAAACTCGCAATGAAATGCGGGTTTGAAATTGCACAAGTTCAGCTGAACTTGCACAATTTCAAACCCGCCTCCAATGTGTATGTACCCTAAGGTGTTACCTGTGCAAGGTTCTAGGGCAGGGGTAGGCAGCCTGGGGCCCTCCAGCTGTTGCAAAACTAAAAGTCCCATCATGCCTCTGAGAGTAATTGTAACTGCCAGCCTTGCAATGCCTCATGGGAAATGTAGTTCTACGACAGCTGGAGGGCCCCAGGTTGCCTACCCCTGTTCTGCTTAATGATCTACAGTATGTAAAAAAAAAAAACTCACTTTGCAAATGTCTCAGCATTCACATGAAAATCAAAAATAATAACCATAATTTTTGTGTGTGAAATGTCACTTTCCATGGCCTTGCAAAGAGCAAAGATAACTAGCCATCAGTGCAGCCCCATCAGTACAGCATATCAGTGCAGCCACATCAGTGCAGCTTAAGTACCCAACATTGCTGCCTCATCAGTGGCCACCAGTGCAGCCTCATCAGTGGCCATCAGTGCAGCCTATTAGTGCCCTTCAGTGCAGCCTATTAGTGCCCATCAGTGCAGCATATCAGTGCCAATCGGTGCAGCATATCAGTGCTGCCTTATCATTGCAGCCCCAACTGTGCAGCTTATCGGTTCCACCTCATCAGTGGCCATCAGTTCCACCTCAGCAGTGGCTATCAGTGCAGCATATCAGTACCCATCAGTGCAGCCTATCAGTGGCCATCAGTGCAGCCTTATCAGTGACCATCATTGCAGCCTATCAGTGTCCATCAGTGCAGCCTATCAGTGTCCGTCAGTGCAGCCTATCGGTGCCCATCAGTGCAGCCTCATCAGTGCTTATCAGTGCCCATCAGTGCAGCCTATCATTGCCTATCAGTACAGCCTATCATTGCCCATCAGTGCAGCATATCAGTGCCCATCAGTGCAGCATATTAGTGCCCATAAGTGCAGCATATCATTGCCCATCAGTGCAGCCTATCATTGCCCATGAGTGCAGCCTATCATTGCCTATCAGTGCAGCATATCATTGTCCATCAGTGCAGCCTATCATTATCCATCAGTGCAGCGTATTATGATCCATCAGTGCAGCATGTCATTAACCATCAGTGCAGCGTATGATTGCCCATCAGTGCAGCATATCATTGCCAATCAGTGCAGCATATCAGTGCCGCCTTATCATTGCAGCCCCATCTGTGCAGCTTATTGGTTCCACCTCATCAGTGGCCATCAGTGCCGCCTCAGCAGTGGCTATCAGTGCAGCATATCAGTACCCATCAGTGCAACCTATCAGTGGCAATCAGTGCAGCCTTATCAGTGACCATCATTGTAGCCTATCAGTGTCCATGAGTGCAGCCTATCATTGCCTATCAGTGCAGCATATCATTGTCCATCAGTGCAGCATATTGTCCATCAGTGCAGCATGTCATTGCCCATCAGTGCAGCATATCATTGCCAATCAGTGCAGCATATCAGTGCTGCCTTATCATTGCAGCCCCATCTGTGCAGCTTATTGGTTCCACCTCATCAGTGGCCATCAGTGCCGCCTCAGCAGTGGCTATCAGTGCAGCATATCAGTACCCATCAGTGCAACCTATCAGTGGCAATCAGTGCAGCCTTATCAGTGACCATCATTGCAGCCTATCAGTGTCCATCATTGCAGCCTATCAGTGTCCGTCAGTGCAGCCTATCAGCGCCCATCAGTGCAGCCTCGTCAGTGCTTATCAGTGCCCATCAGTGCAGCCTCATCAGTGCTTATCTGTGCCCAATAGTGCAGCCTATCATTGCCCATCAGTGCAGCATATCAGTGCCCATAAGTGCAGCATATCAGTGTGCATCAATGCAGCCTATAACTGCCTATCAGTGCAGCATATCATTGCCCATGAGTGCAGCATATCATTGCCAATCAGTGCAGCATATCAGTGCTGCCTTATCATTGCAGCCCCATCTGTGCAGCTTATCGGTTCCGCCTCACCAGTGGCCATCAGTGCCACCTCAGCAGTGGCTATCAGTGCAGCCTATCAGTGGCCATCAGTGCAGCCTATCAGTGGCCATCAGTGCAGCCTTATCAGTGGCCATCTTTGTAGCCTATCAGTGTCCATGAGTGCAGCCTATCATTGCCTATCAGTGCAGCATATCATTGTCCATCAGTGCAGCATATTGTCCATCAGTGCAGCCTATCATTGCCCGTCAGTGCAGCGTATCATTGCCCATCAGTGCAGCGTATCATTGTCCATCAGTGTAGCATGTCATTGCCCATCAGTGCAGCGTATCATTGCCCATCAGCGCAGCATATCATTGCCAATCAGTGCAGCATATCAGTGCTGCCTTATCATTGCAGCCCCATCTGTGCAGCTTATTGGTTCCACCTCATCAGTGGCCATCAGTGCCGCCTCAGCAGTGGCTATCAGTGCAGCATATCAGTACCCATCAGTGCAACCTATCAGTGGCAATCAGTGCAGCCTTATCAGTGACCATCATTGCAGCCTATCAGTGTCCATCATTGCAGCCTATCAGTGTCTGTCAGTGCAGCCTATCAGCGCCCATCAGTGCAGCCTCATCAGTGCTTATCAGTGCCCATCAGTGCAGCCTCATCAGTGCTTATCATTGCCCATCAGTGCAGCATATCAGTGCCCATAAGTGCAGCATATCAGTGTGCATCAATGCAGCCTATAACTGCCTATCAGTGCAGCATATCATTGCCCATGAGTGCAGCCTATCATTGCCCATCAGTGCAGCATATCATTGCCCATCAGTGCAGCATATCAGTGCCAATAAGTGCAGTGTATCATTGCCCAGAATATGCAGTATATTATTGCCCATCAATGCAGCCTACCATTGCCAATCAATGCAGCCTACCATTGCCCATCAATGCAGTATATTATTGCCCATCAATGCAGCCTACCATTGCCCCTCAGTGCAGTATATTATTGCCCATAAATGCAGCCTATCATTGCCCATCAGTGCAGCCTATCATTACCCAAAAGTCCAGCAGGGAGGAATCAGGAGGATCTGGCTGCCGGATCGTGCAGAGTGGGGATCTCCTGCTGAGAAACATCTTGTATATGAATAGCCATGCTGTCAAACCAAGTCCCACCTCCTGGACCAACCACTGTAATAGACAGCACACTGGTCCAATGCCGGTCCAGGAGGTGGGACTTTGTTTGACTGCAAGGCTATTCATATACAAGATGGAGATCCCCGCTCTGCGTGATCTGTCCGCCAGATCTGACAGTTTCCTGGCTGGCCGCTTCTGGAAGAAGCGGTGCTGCCTTTTTTACAGGACATCAGAGCAGTCTGGGGGGCAGGGAGTCCCCCCTTCGGGCTGCTCTGATGGCCGCACCGCTTCTGCCAGAAGTAAAAAGCCAGGAAACTGTCAGCCTAGTCCGCCTCTGCTCCTCACTCGCACTCCACTAAATTCCACTCGACAAATGCGAGCAGGCGAGTGGAAATTTTGAGGGCTGGTTTAGGAGCTGCTGCTGTTAGAGGAGGTTCAACCTCCCTCAACCTCCCTCTCCTGAACGCGGAAGAATTGCGTTCAGTATAGGAACGCTTGACGCAGCCGACGGTCATAATAGGCTATGTGTACATGAAGCCTAACACTTAAGGCTTAGAACATTCAACCAATAAGGGAAATATGGGATCTCTGCACTGTGTACATGTTTATGAGCTACACATCAGTATGAGAGGTTAAGAAGTTGGGGGATTTTCTTGAAGAAATGCAAAAAAAAAAAAAAAAAAAAAAAAGGTAAACTGCATCATGTAAAAAACAGTAAAGCTCACACGTGTGCGACTTGTCATGCAACTTTGGACATCAAAGTCACATGACAAGTCACAGCGACTTTAAAAAGGTGCCTACCCTACTTTAGTGCGACTTTTGATGCAACTTTGGTCCATAGAATGTAAAGTTGGGTCTCATTAGACCAGAGCACCTTCCTCCATACATTTTGGGAGTCTCCCATATGCCTTTTCGCAAACTCAAAATGTGCATTTTTTTTTTTTTTTTTGCTGAAAGTAAAGGCTTTCTTCTGGCCACTCTGCCATAAAGACCAACACTATGGAGCGTACGGCTTATTGTTGTCCTATGTACAGATACTCCATTCTCTGCTGTGGAACTCTGCTCTGAACTCTGATCTCTGATTAATGCCCTCCTTGCCCGGTCCGTGAGTTTTGGTGTGGCCTTTTGGCAGGTTTGCTGTTGTGCCATGTTCTTTCCATTTGGTTATGATAGATTTGATGGTGCTCCTAGGGATCATCAAAGATTTGGATTTTTTTTATAACCTGTTTGGAGAGTTCCTTGGTCTTCATGGCAGTGTTTCGTTAGTGGTGCCTCTTGCTTAGGTGTTGCAGCCTCTGGGGCCTTTCAAATAAGGTGTGTATATGTAATGACAGATCATGTGACACTTAGATTGCACACAAAAGGGGTGAATACATACGCACATGCCAATTATCAGTTTTTTATTTTTGAAAAATAGTTTCATGCATATATTTTTCTAATTTTACTTCATCACATATAATTCAGATAAAAAAAACAGTGAACTGTAATGTACAGTGGCTGTAATGTAACAAAATAATGTAATCTGGCTGTAATGTAACAAAATGGGTAAAAAGCCAAGGAGGGTGAATACTTTTGCAAGGCACTGTATGTAAACTCACTGCAAAGTATATTCCCATGGGCAATACGTTTAAAAAGCTAAAAATAATACCTGTTGCTCACGGCCAAAGTTAAATGGCTATAAATAATAAAAAAGGGCTTTTAAAAAATATAAAAATGAAGGAACACTATCATTGTTTAACCACTTCAGCCCCGGAAGGATTTACCCCCTTCCTGACCAGAGCACTTTTTACAATTTGGCACTGCGTCGCTTTAACTGATGATTGCGCGGTCATGCAATGCTGTACCCAAATGAAATTTGCGTCCTTTTCTTCCCACAAATAGAGCTTTCTTTTGATGGTATTTGATCATCTCTGCGGTATTTATTTTTTGCGCTATAAATGGAAAAAGACCGAAAATTTTGAAAAAAATGATATTTTCTACTTTTTGTTATAAAAAAAATCCAATAAACTCAATTTTAGTCATACATTTAGGCCAAAATGTATTCGGCCACATGTCTTTGGTAAAAAAAATGTCAATAAGCGTATAGTTATTGGTTTGCGCAAAAGTTATAGCTAGGGTACATTTTGTGGAATTTACACAGCTTTTAGTTTATGACTGCCTATGTCATTTCTTGAGGTGCTAAAATGGCAGGGCAGTACAAACCCCCCCAAATGACCCCATTTTGGAAAGTAAACACCCCAAGGAAATTGCTGAGAGGCATGTTGAGCCCATTGAATATTATTTTTTTTTGTCCCAAGTGATTGAATAATGACAAAAAAAAAAAAATTACAAAAGGTTGTCACTAAATGATATATTGCTCACACAGGCCATGGGAATATGTGAAATTGCACCCCAAAATACATTCAGCTGCTTCTCCTGAGTATGGGGATACCACATGTGTGGGACTTTTTGGGAGCCTAGCTGCATACGGGGCCCCGAAAACCAATCACCGCCTTCAGGATTTCTAAGGGCGTAAATTTTTTATTTCACTCCTCACTACCTATCACAGTTTTGAAGGCCATAAAATGCCCAGATGGCACAAAACCCCCCCAAATGACCCCATTTTGGAAAGTAGACACCCCAAGCTATTTGCTGAGAGGCATGTTGAGTCCATGGAATATTTTATATTTTGACACAAGTTGCAGGAATGTGACAATTTTATTTTTTATTTTTTTGCACAAAGTTGTCACTAAATGATATATTGCTCACACAGGCCTTGGGCATATGTGGAATTGCACCCCAAAATACATTTAGCTGCTTCTCCTGAGTATGGGGATACCACATGTGTGGGACTTTTTGGGAGCCTAGCTGCATACGGGGCCCCGAAAACCAATCACCGCCTTCAGGATTTTCAAAACTTTGTGATAAAAAGCGAGGTCTGCAAAATACTCACTATACCTCTCAGCAAATATCTTGGGGTGTCTACTTTCCAAAATAGGGTCATTGGGGGGGGGGGGGGGTTGTGCCATCTGGGCATTCCATGGCCTCCGAAACTCTGATAGGCAGTGAAGAGTGAAATCAAAAATTTACGCCCTTAGAAAGCCTGAAGGCGGTGCTTGGTTTTCGGGGTCCCGTACGCGGCTAGGCTCCCAAAAAGTCTCACACATGTGGTATCCCCGTACTCAGGAGAAGCAATAGAATGTATTTTGGGGTGTAATTTCACATATTCCCATGGCATGTTTGAGCAATATATCATTTAGTGACAACTTTGTGCAAAAAAAAAAAAAAAAAAAAAATTTGTCTCTTTCCGGCAACTTGTGTCACAATATAAAATATTCCATGGACTCAACATGCCTCTCAGCAAATAGCTTGGGGTGTCTACTTTCCAAAATGGGGTCATTTGGGGGGGGGGTCTTGAACTGTCCTGGCATTTTATGCACAACATTTAGAAGCTTATGTCACACATCACCCACTCTTCTAACCACTTGAAGACAAAGCCCTTTCTGACACTTTTTGTTTACATGAAAAAATTATTTTTCTTTGCAAGAAAATTACTTTGAACCCCCAAACATTTTTTAAAGCAAATGCCCTACAGATTAAAATGGTGGGTGTTTCATTTTTTTTTTTCACACAGTATTTGCGCAGCGATTTTTCAAACGCATTTTTTGGGGAAAAAACACACTTTTTAAAATTTTAATGCACTAAAACACACTATATTGCCCAAATGTTTGATGAAATAAAAAAGATGATCTTAGGCCGACTACATGGATACCAAACATGACATGCTTTAAAACTGCGCACAAACGTGCAGTGGTAACAAAATAAATACATTTTTAAAAGCCTTTAAAAGCCTTTACAGGTTACCACTTTAGATTTACAGAGGAGGTCTACTGCTAAAATTAGTGCCCTTGATCTGACCTTCGCGGTGATACCTCACATGCATGGTGCAATTGCTGTTTACAGTTGATGCCAGACCGACGCTTGCGTTTGCCTTAGCGCGAGAGCAGGGGGGGGCAGGGGTGCTTTTTTTTTTCTTTATTATTTTTTTGCTTTTTTATCTTATTTTTAAACTGTTCCTTTCATTTTTTTTGTAATCATTTTTATTGTTATCTCAGGGAATGTAAATATCCCCTATGATAGCAATAGGTAGTGACAGGTACTCTTTTTTGAAAAAATTGGGGTCTATTAGACCCTAGATCTGCCCTCTGCCCTCAAAGCATCTGACCACAACAAGATCGGTGTGATAAAATGCTTCCCCAATTTCCCAATGGTGCTGTTTACATCCGGCGAAATCTACTGTAAGTCATGAAATGCTCGTAGCTTCTGGTTTCTTAGGCCATAGAGATGTTTGGAGCCACTCTGGTCTCTGATCAGCTCTATGGTCAGCTGGCTGAACCACCGGCTGCATTCTCAGGTTCCCTGTTGAGACAGGAGAGCCAGAGAAAAACACGGAAGACGGTGGGCAGTCTAGAGGCTAATTAGCCGCTAAGATTGCTTTTACATGAAAGCCGACCGCTGGCTGAAAAGAATAATACCAAGATGATACCTAAACCTGCAGGCATCATTCTGGCATAACCATTCAAAGTAGTGAATGGCGTACCTGAAGACAAAAAAAATGGTTAACAATAAAATACAGTAAACGGTAAAGTATAAAAAATTGCATACCTGAAAAGCAAACATGATAAAACATAATAACAATAAAACATTGCAGAATAGAATACAGTAAAAAAGAGCAGAACGATAGAGAGAGAATAGAGAGAGAGAGAACAATAAAACGACAACTACTGTGAAAGTGTGCCTAGTCTGTGCAATGCTGTACGCTAATACTCAACTAGTGTATGGTACCGTTCAAAACATTCACCAATGCAAAGACCAGGATTGTCAGGACAGGAGGGACAATATTAGCGGGTGTCACGCCTATATCCGCGCTTGCTGCAGACACAACATCTTTTTTAGGTAGGGGTACTCGGGAGGACATAAAGAAAATGCCTCTCATGCAGCTGACTGCATTTGGTTGGGGATGTGAATGGGGGAAGTACGGGTGCTGCAGAAGTGGTGGGTTCCCAATTAGGATTGGCGAATGCAGCAGGAAGAGCATTATGGGCACGACGGGCCTGTGTTTGTCTTCTTCTTGGTGGCAGCGGGACACTACTTGTGCTTGCCACCTCACCAGCTTGAACTGCACTTTTGGGACTCGCCATGTCACCAAGTGTTACTGCAGTGCTGGTTTGACTACGACCGAGACGTACTAGGCCGCTGGTGCTTGCCAGTTCACCAAAACGCTACCAAAAAAACTGTTAGCGATCACAGGGATCAGGCCTGACTCTGCGAACGCTGCAGTTATGTGTTTAGTGTTTTGTAAGTGACAGTGATCGATCGATACTGCACTTGGGTGGGATGGGCTGGGCCGGACGGAGGGGCAAAACGCAGGTGCTAGCGGGTATCTGGGCTGATCCCGCTAACACTGCATTTTTGGGAACCCTAAACTGCTGGGGACGCTAGTATAGATCTGATCGGATCAGATATTGATCCATTCAGATACTATACCACTAAGGGAGGTGTACGGTGCGTGCGTGGGTGTTAGCAGTACTGGCGCTAACCTGACGCTGCTTGGGGCTGGTGCTTGCCAGTTCACCAAAACGCTACCAAAAAAGCTGTTAGCGATCGCAGGGATCAGGCCTGACTCTGCGAATACTGCAGTTATGCGTTTAGTGTTTTGTAAGTGACAGTGATCGATCGATACTGCACTTGGGTGGGCTGGGCTGGGCTGGGCTGGGCCGGGCGGAGGGGCAAAACGCAGGTGCTAGCAGGTATCTGGGCTGACCCTGCTAACACTGCGTTTTTGGGAACCCTAAACTGCTGGGGACGCTAGTATAGATCTGATCGGATCAGATATTGATCCGTTCAGATACTATACCACTAAGGGAGGTGTACGGTGCATGCGTGGGTGTTAGCGGTACTGGCGCTAACCTGGCGCTGCCTTGGGCTGGTGCTTGCCAGTTCACCAAAATGCTACCAAAAAAAATGTTAGCGATCGCAGGGATCAGGGCTGACTCTGCGAACGCTGCAGTTATGCGTTTAGTGTTTTGTAAGTGACAGTGATCGATCGATACTGCACTTGGGTGGGCTGGGCTGGGCCGGGCGGAGGGGCAAAACGCAGGTGCTAGCAGGTATCTGGGCTGATCCCGCTAACACTGCGTTTTTGGGAACCCTAAACTGCTGGGGACGCTAGTATAGATCTGATCGGATCAGATATTGATCCGTTCAGATACTATACCACTAAGGGAGGCGTATGCTGCGTGCGTGGGTGTTAGCGGTACTGATGCTAATCTGACCCTTAACCCCTTGATTGCCCCCTAGTTAACCCTTTCACCACTGATCACCGTATAACCGTTATGGGTGACGCTGGTTAGTTCGTTTATTTTTTATAGTGTCAGGGCACCCGCCGATTATTACCGAAAAAAGGTTTAGCCCCCTGATCGCCCGGCGGGGGGCCACGAATGGATGGCCTCCCCCTCACCTCTGATCGCCGGGGGACAAGTGCCGACCGCCTCGGGCACTGGGGGGGTCCGATCGGACTGTCTGCCCGTGCCATTCTGCAGACTTACATCGTCGTGAGGCGGTCGGCAAGTGGTTAAATGTTACAAAGAATATAACAGAATATGTAAAAAGAAAATCAAAGACTCAAAAATTCAAAACGAATGACGGATTGCAAAAGATAGTATGACAAACCCCCAAAAATTCTTCAAATATATTAATAGTAAAAAGGTCAGGTCTGAGCATGTAGGCCCTTTACAAAATAATCTAGAGTGGGTGACTGGGGACAAAGAGAAGGAAAATTGAATAAATACTTTCTTCTTCTCTGTGTATAAAAAGCAGCATGGGGGAGCTCATGTCCATAATGGGGGTGGTGGTAACACAGCCCCAAATGATCCACAATGGCTCAAAAGTGATATGGTCCAGAAATATTTAGACTGAATAAAGGTGAATAAAGCACCTGGACCAGATGGCATCCACCCATGGATCCTAAAAGAATTGAGCTCTGTCATTTCAAGGCCGCTGTTTCTAATATTTAGGGACCTGTTAACCAATTGCCGCCCGCCATATAGCAAAATGACGGCGGCAAAATGGTTTTAATATCCTGACCGGACGTCATATGTCGTGATCAGGATATTAAGGCGCGCATCGCGGCAATCGTTGTTGCGGTGTGTCAGTCTGACACACCGCAACTCCAATCTAGGTAAAGAGTCTCTGACGGAGACTCTTTACCACGTGATCAGCCGTGTCCAATCACGGCTGATCACTATGTAAATAGGAAGAGCCGGTGATCGGCTTTTCCTCACTCGCGTCTGACAGACATGAGTAGAGGAGAGCCGATCGGCTGCTCTCCTGACAGGGGGGGTCTGTGCTGATTGTTTATCAGCACAGCCCCCCCTCGGATCCCACCCAGGACCACCAGGGAAGCCACCCAGGACTACCAGGATGGCCACCACACTGGACCACCAGGTATGCCCCCTAGACCCCCAGGGAAATACCAATCTATGCCCAGGCAGCTGCCAATCAGTGCCCACTCCAATGCCTACCACTGCCAGTGCCACCAGGGATGCCTATCAGTGCCTAATATCAGTGCCGCATATCAGTGCCCATCAGTGCCACGTATCAGTGCCCATCAGTGCCGCCTATCAGTGCCCATCAGTGCCCAGCAGTGCCGCCTATCAGTGCTCATCAGTGCCACCTATCAGTGGCACCCTATCAGTGCCCATCAGTGCCCATCAGTGTCACCTATCAGTGCCCATCAGTGCCAACCAGTGCCACCCATGAGTGCCCATCAGTGCCGCCTATCAATGCCCATCAGTGCTGCATATCAGTGCCACCCATCAGTGCCGCATATCAGTGCCCATCGTCAGTGCCCGTCAGTGCCCGCTCATTGGTGCCACCTCATCGGTGCTGCCGTATCAGTGCCTGTCAGTGCCGCCTTATCAGTGCCCATCAGTGAAAGAGATAACTTACTTATTTACAATTTTTTTTAACAGAAACAAAAGCAAAACTTTTATTTTTTTCAAAATTTTCTTTTATTTGTTTAGCAAAAAATAAAAACCGCAGAGGTGATCAAATACCACCAAAAGAATGCTCTATTTGTGGGAACAAAATGATAAAAAATTATTTTGGGTACAGTGATGGATAACCGTGCAATTTTCATTCAAACTGCGACAGCACTGAAAGCTTAAAATTGGTCTGGGTAAGTGCCCTGTATTGAAGTGGTTAATGACTGGAATGGTACCACTGGATTGGCGTAGGGCCAATGTGGTGCCCATATTTAAAAAGGGATCACAGTCTTTACCGAGTAACTATAGACCTGTTAGTTTACCTTCTATAGTCGGAAAGATATTGGAGAGTTCTTGCTGGAAAAAAATATTTTAAGCAACAGACAGCATGGATTCCTGAAAGACAGAAGTTGTCAAACAAACCTGATTTCTTTTTATGAGGAGGTAAGTAAAACCTTGGACAGAGGGGTGGCTGTGGACATGGTATACTAGTATTTTGCAAAAGTGTTTAACACAGTTCCCTACACATGGCTCATGTGTAAGGTAAAGTCTATAGGCTTGGAAAGATCAATTTGTAAATGGATAGAAAACTGCTTAAAAGACAGAATTCGGAGAGTAGTGGTTAATGACTGTCACTCTGAATGGTCTAAGTTTATCAGTGGTGTACCACAAGGTTCAGTGTTGGGACCCTTACTTTTTAATATATTTATAATTGATATAAGGTCTGGGATTAAAAGTAACATTTCTGTCTTTGCAGATGACACCAAGCTATGCAGTGGAATAACGTCCTTACAGGATGTCCCCAATTTACAAGCCGACCTCAATGCACTGTCTAATTGGGCAACTGTGTGGCAAATGAGGTTTAATGTTGATAAATGTAAAGTTATGTACTTGGGGGTTAAGAATATGTATGCATCATACATACTAGGGGGAGTACAACTGGGGGAATCAATGGTGAAGAAGGATCTTGGGGTTTTGGTAGATCATAAGCTCAGTAATAGCATCCAATTCCAAGCTGCAGTTTCCAAAGCGAGCAAAGTCCTTACTTGTATTAAGAGAGGTATGGACTCCAAAGAGAGAGATATAATTTTGCCCCTGTACAAATCATTAGTAAGACCTCACCTGTAATATGCATTTTAGTTTTGGACACCAGTTCTCAAAAAGGATATCAGGGGAACTGGAGAAAGTGCAGAGAAGGGAAACAAAACTGATAAGAGGCATGAAGGAGCTCAGCTATGAGGAAAGATTAGAGGAACTGAATCTACTCCCTCTTGAGAAGAGGAGATTAAGGGGGATATGATCAAGATGTACAAATACATAAGTGGTCCATATAGTGAACTTGGTGTTGAGCTATTCACTTTAAGGTCATCACATAGGACAAGGGGGCACTCTTTACGTCTAGAGGAAAAAAGATTTATTCTCCAAATACGGAAGGGTTTCCTCACAGTAAGAGCTATGAAAATGTGGAATAGACTCCCTCCAGAGGTGGTTCTGGCAAGCTCAGTAGATTGCTTTAAAAAAGGCCTGGATTCTTTCCTAAATGTTCATAATATAACTGGGTACTAACATTTATAGGTAAAGTTTATCCAGGGAATATCCTCTCGGGTGATCAGGAAGGAAGGAACTTTTTCCCTGCTGTAACAAATTGGAGCATGCTTTGCTGGGGTTTTTCGCCTTCCTCTGGATTAACTGTGGGTGAAGGATTGTGTATATTGGGATAGTTTTTTTTTTTTTTTTTTTTTGAACTAGATGGACTTGTGTCTTTTTTCAACCTGACTAACTATGTAACTATGTATTGTATTGTATTGTTTCCCTTTTATATTGTAATCGCTGTGTAAACAGTTGGCACTATATAAATCCTGTATAATAATAATATTATTAATACCTATTCCTGCCTTGAAGAAGATATTTATATATACTTGGGAGTAGTTTTATGCACAATAACCAAAACATCAGATAAAACTCTCAAAAATGAAGTACGGCATATATCAATAAAATCACCACACACCACCTGAAAAAATCCTTGCCTAAAAGTAGGAAACAGCTAACAATTTTACCATAAAAGTTATCTCATGATGTCTTTTGTGTGGAGAACATCTTTTAACTCTCCATAGAGATTTAAATAAAGATCCTTTGATAACCTAACATTTGGATTAACTCCACTTCTGAATAATCATCTATCGTAGTACAGGCATAGTGTTTCCTTTTGAGATATTATGACTCTCTATTTCTTTAGTTTCTCTTTTCTCTTTGATTAGGCCAAGTCTCTGCTTTCAAATGGCTCTCTCATCTCAAAGGATTTAAGTACAATCGACCACAGTTTATAGTGACTTACATTCCTAAAATACATACCATGTGATTTTAACTAACTTTCAAATTCAGCAAGCACTTCTTAACAAAAAAAAATATTGTGCTCAAATCAAAATTCAACGCAAATGCAATCTTTATAATCTGAATTGGCCCTTACATTTTTGCATGTGCTATTTTCAGAAAAATATTCATTTGACACTGTTAACACATGCAATAAATGTTAGTGATTTGACACCTGGGTTATTTCTATCCTGTTTTAACTTCCTTCATAATATTTGAAATTATGCTAATTTTTACTAATGATAGTATTTTTATGTGCAAAATAAATACGCACAAAGCACATAATCCAATTACACTTATTTGATGGTCTAGGCAAAGTGAAGTTGCACGTTTTCGTTTTCTTACACTTTACGGATTTGCTGGCAGCTTAGCCTGATTTTTGCAAGGGGTATAGAACAACATGTACCATTAGCAAAACTACTGTGAAGGAGTTGATTAGGTTTAACCACCTGCTCCCAATGTTCTTTACTTGAGAAGTGCTTTTACAAGCTGCTCAGGCAATAGCATAAGGAAATGTCAGAGCCAGGGCAACAGTGCTATTCTTGTAAAAGGCTCAATATGGCCCCTGAGAGACAAAATCATAAGAGCAAAGTCTGAGTGATGTTTTATTGTTGCCAAAACAGCTAAAGTCTCAGACTCTTTCGTAGCACATAGTCTAAATACTTTTTATTACATTACAATGGATTGGTCTTATATATCTTCACTACCGAGACCAGAAAAAGATGTGCTCATAAGCAGGATGTTTTTTTTTTGTGGTATTACTACTAGCAAGGGTAACACTTCCTCGGATTTAAAAATGATGCTCTAAATAGCAGGATATAGCTGTTTGCTTTTTGTCAACACTATATTATATGCCATTTGTTTGTGGTTATGAACTCAACACTGGTACATTTGTGTAGGAGGATAAAGTTGTATTATGGTCATGAAGGATCACAGGATTCTAATAACATTAATTGTGACACTGAAGTCATAAGGCAAACTAAAGTTACAGTACATACAATGCAGTTGCACTTCTTTGAAGCATATTAATTTCATACCATGAGGTTTCTTAAAGGTCATACTGTATAGGTAGGGGAGTGGATATTTCTGTTAAAGAACTGATAATGCTGTTTTATTTCAGCTATATTGTTACTAACTATCTAGTGGTATAGAGCATTGTACAAAAGGGCACCTTCAATGCCAGCACATGAATGTACCTGTCAAAATGAAGACTTAGGTCCCACTGAAGATCTGTGTGTTAAGAAACAGATAGACGCATCAAATAAAAAAGGCTTTACATAAAACAGAAATAATTTTCTCAAAAGAACAATGCTAAGACAAGTTAAAATAGCACCTCTTAAAAAGCTATGGTGGTTTTAATACCTATGGTAAATGTGCAGCAGCAATTTCAATTATTCCTGGTCACTAAAATGCAAAAAAAAGTTTTTTGTTTACTTTATGGGGCTTGTGTATCACATTTCGTACTTTAGACTGTAACAGTGGAGACTTTAGTTGTATTTTTAACTATGGTTACTTCAATTGCTACTTCTTTTTTAAATATACTAACATTAATTCTTAAAAAGATAATAGAAAATATTTTCTGTGTTGAGGAGCCATGAGGCAAAACACACACTTCTGATAGCAGTCTCTATTGTGTACTTAGTGAACAGACAATTCACTAGATGACATATGCAACAAAAGATTAAAGTTCATGTTTTTTCATTAATAAACATGAAGTAGACACAAGTTCAGACATTTTAAGGTGGCCTTTACAGACTGCTAAGACTTTGTGAACTGCTATTGCAAAGTTGCCTCCTAGTTCTGGGCTTAAAGTATATGTAAAACAACCCATTCAGTTTAAAATAGGAAATGCAAGGCAAAAAGTTTGTGTGTGTGCGTAGCACCGTCTACATGGGTAAAACCCCTTTCCTGTAAAGAACGTGTAGCGCTGGTAGATTTTTAATCTACCGCTGATAGGTAAATCTTGTGGGTTACTTGTTAGGTGAAGTTAGATTTACCTCTGTTCCAGCTTGGCTGAGTTGCGTGTAGTTCCAAACTACGCCGGTGGGTGTCGTTGTCACCATTGGCTGGTGTTGGAAAGGCAACGTGTTGAAGCGTATGAGTGCTCCTCTGTCCTGGGGACAACTCGGTGGAGGTGGTCCTCCGAGTTGCATTCTGGGAGAGGGTATTTATGGGACAGACGCCATGTCTAGGGTTTCGTTTTCAGCCACCTGCTGGCCCTCCTGGCCGACAGGTATGTGTTAAGAGTACCACCTCGTGGTTCTCCGCTCCGAAGGCCCACATCGCTGCGGCATGTGGGTGGGCCCAGAAGCCTGCCTGGGGCCTACCACAGCAGCAGAGGAATGATCCTGAGCTGTCTATCCTGAGTGAAGAAGCTGGACAGCCGAGGAGATCCCAGGGGAGGACCCATCATGGAAGGATCATGCATAGTGCTGGTCCGGAGAGGGGCCTGGTGACTGGGTTGGAGGACGTATCCTGAAGTAATCTTACTGCATAGTACTGCCGGGTTGGCTTAAAGGTTCAAGTACTGTGTCTGACATTCATTACAAACCAATACAACCTGTGGCAGAGGATCATACGGGTTTTGTTCCAAACAAGTCTGTGGCAGAGACTTTTGTTCGTGCTATGTACTGGCTGCTAGGCAAGTGAGAGAGACCTATCCAGGCGGGCAAAGATTGAATCCCACAAGGGGAGTGCATTCAACTACAAGTGTTCAATTTCAAAGAATGTTCTAAAGAATACTAAGGAAAGGTATTTGAGCTTCCCTGCAACTTTCCTTCTGCCTCTTTCCTGCTACTTCCTTTATTACTGGTTCATTAAAGCATTGTAAAATATACTCAAGTGTTTGGTGCCTATATCGTCCAGAGGTAAACTCAACGGGGCCCTAGACCCGGTGCCGGTGAAACAGAGGTGTCAAGAGTGAAGGTAACAGCCTGCTTTAAATTAGCAGCTCCACCGAGAGTTAGTGCTACAAACGTATAGCCGATTTTGGGGGGGTCTGGAATGTTTTTGACTAATTTGTCTCTGAGTGTTGGAGCTCTCTTATACACAAATTTCGGTAGGAATGATTTCAAGTGTGTATCTGTTAGTAAAATGTGCCAATGGCATTTCATTATTTTCTCAACACTTTTATGTTGGACATTATAATCCAAGAATTATTGGTGCTACATTAGTTCCAGAGTCTTGTTTCTGTTTATCTTTAATCAATATGGTTTGATCCATCTTTTCTACTTCCTGTATTTTTTCTTTGATTTAATCATGGTTATAGCCTTTGTCGATGAATCTGTGGCCTATCTTCTCTGCCTGGATCAGGAAATCCTCATTCTTCATGCAGTTCCTGCGTAGCCGCATTAGTTGTTCTTTGGGGATGTTACAGAGCCAGTTCTGATGGTGGCAGCTCTCCATTGGTAGGTAACTGTTCTTGTCAACATTTTTAAAATGTGTTTTAGTGCTAATTACTTGATCTTCCTGCATTATTTCTAAATCCATAAAGGTCATGTTGTGTTTACTGATCTCCCATGTTAAAGTGATGTTCCTGTAATTCATGTTTAAGTTCTCCAGAAATTGGACCAATCGTGTTTCTTCTCCTTTCCACAAGATAAAAATATCGTCGATGAATCATTTGAAGATGACGAGCTCGGTAGGTGCATCTGTAAACACCATTTCATCTTCTCATTTAGCCATTCAAAGACTGGCTACGCTGGGTGCAAATTTGGCACCCATTGCGACGCCAGTTTTTTGGTGGTAGTAGTAGTAGTAGTAGTTACGGTCATACCAAAAATAACTATTTTTGAGACAAAAGTCTAAACATTTAACTAAATATTTCCTTTGAGGGCATGGTAGTTCGGGGTATTTCCTTAGTCCCGATTTAGTGGCTTTGCATGCCTGATGGTGAAAAATTATTGTGTACAACGAGGACACATTTGCTGTTGCTAAGATCCATGGGCCCCGGTCTTTCGGTAATTCTTCTAAGTAGGCTTTGGTGTTCTTCAGCGCAGGTTGTAGATAATAATAGGTGTCCGACATGCCTCTGGTATTAGGTATTTATCTTCTTTTTTATATAAAATATTTCTCTTCATCCCCAGATGTACGATCGATTCTAATTCTTTCCTACATTTAAAAACAGGGTTACTGGGTAGGTATTTTCATCTTTCAATAGATTTTTCATACTGTCATTATATTGTTTTTTTTGATAAAATCACAATGCCTCCTCCTTCATCAGCAGAACGAATAACAATGTCCTTCCTTTTGGTCAGTTTTCTGATACCACTTTTCACAAAATTAGGCTCTTCGCATTTCTTGATTTTCAGAGTTTTCAGGTCCTCTAGTACAACCTGTTCAAATACATCTACGTATTTGTTGTTGTTAACTGGATGGTTGAAGATTGACTTGTTTCTGAGTGAACTGTGTACAATCTCATTATCCGTTACAGCTTTCATCGGTTTAGATGGATTACTGGCTATATATTGTTTAATGTTTAGGCTCCTAACATATTTCTGTATTCCTATGTAGGTCTGGAATTTATCCAAATTTTTAGAACCTCAATTTCTTCCTGTGTGAATGGGGTTCCCCTTAGATTAAAAATACCTTCTCCTTTTATTCTCTTTTTCGTTTGTTTTCTCTTGCCTAATCTTCGTCCTCTCTTCTTCTAGGGCTTCTTCTCCATCCTCTTTGTTCGTCCCTTGTCCTCGGTGGATCATACTCTATTCCTCTACCTAAAAAAGCCTTATTGTATTGTGGGTCATGATAGTAGGTCTGATAGTATCTATCGTCTCTATCATCTTCTGGATAATCTCTCAAGGGAGCATATTGTTTGTGTGTGGGTATGGCCACTCCTATCTTTTCAAGATCTTCAAGGTCTCCAAGAAAATGACTGATCGGCATTAATACAATTGGCTATTTAAAGACACTTCCGTAGCCCACAATCTATGCCCGATTAAGTCACGGACGGACACCAGAAGTGACGCTCTCGCCGCGAGCTTTCGGCTCATTTGGATACACTGCACAATTGTTATGTTTTAATATGAGTACCTGACCATGTCTGTTTAAATAAACGCATCAAGTTTTAAAAACATACTACACTATAGAGTTTCTTCTATATTTCCCCAACTAACCTGTTTTTTACATACTCTGAGCGGTGCTTGGCTATTCATTTGGCCCTGGAGGAAGCCACCATCCTCTAGGCTCTGGAACCTCTCAGGAGGAACCGATGAGAGATCTCCCTCTCTTCCTAGGATAACCATCCATTTCCCTGTTTTCTTTGAATGCTGTTTACCTTACAGCAGTAAGGTAAGAAGTTAGTACACCTAGTGTCATCTTGCACTGAAGACCCACAACACAAAAAGCCACAACATCACCTGTTTGATGCCAGCACCTTATGATCTGCACCTTACACTGTTTAACCACTTGCCAGCCACCACACGCCGATGTACGTCCAAACTTTGCCGCCGGATATCATTGTTATGGCAGCAGGTATCTGCCATAACCCCAGTATCCCCGTTTTCGTGTGGCGGTCGGCTTTCTGATAAAGTGGTCCCTGTGGCGGATTCGCCGCTAGATCACTTTTATCGGTGGCGGGAGAGGACCCCCCTCCCGGTGCCCTCCGTCGCTTAACGGAGCCGTCGTAGCGGCGGAGGCGATCGCATCCTGCTCAGTGCTGTGCCTGGAGACGAGTGAGGCTAAGATGGCGCCCACTCGTCTCCATGACACTGCTGGGCGGAAGCAACGTCAAAACGTCACTTCCGCCCACGCGTCTTAAAGGCATTTTTTTTTTAATGTCATTTTTTTTTAAATGACTTTTTTTTTGTTATTGCATTTTAGTGTAAATATGAGATCTGAGGTCTTTTTGACCCCAGATCTCATATTTAAGAGGTCCTGTCGTGCTTTTTTCTATTACAAGGGATGTTTACATCCCTTGTAATAGGAATAAAAGTGACACAATTTTTTTTTAAACAGTGTAAAAATAAATAAAATAATGTAATATAAATAATAAAAATAAAAAAAAAATGTTTAAACCCCCGTGTCCAGACGAGCTCGCTTGCAGAAGCGAACGCATACGCGAGTAGCGCCCGCATATGAAAACGGTGGTCAAACCACACATGTGAGGTATTGCTGCGACCGGTAGAGGGAGATAAATAATTCTAGCCCTAGACCTCCTCTGTAACGCAAAACATGCAACCTGTAAAATTTTTTAAATGTCGCCTATGGAGATTTTTGAGGGTAAATGTTTAACGCCATTCCACAAGCGGGTGCAATTTTGAAGCGTGACATGTTGGGTATCAATTTACTTGGCATAACATTATATTTCACAATATTAAAAAAAAATGGGCTAACTTTACTGTTGTCTTATTTTTTTATTCAAAAAAGTGATTTTTTTCCAAAAAAAGTGCGCTTTTAAGACCGCTGAACAAATACGGTGCAAAAAAAAGTATTGCAACAACCCCCATTTTATTTTCTAGGGTGTTAGAAAAAAAAAACATATATAATGTTTGGGTGTTTTAAGTAATTTTCTAGCAAAAAAAAACTGTTTTAAACACCTAAAATCCAAAACGAGGCTGGTCCTTAAGTGGTTAATGGTTGGAAGATCTCTTCCGGATTGTGGTTTACTTGCACTTTGACATATATGGACTTTTGCTATGTGCTTAATTTTATGCATTGTAATTACATGAATATTTAGTGCACTACGGTCAGTTTATTTGCTAATATTGCACTGATCACCATTGTATTTATGTTGAAGCAGTTGATTTTTTCTACATATCATTATATGCCAGTCTACTAGTCCTATAACATACACTGTCATTTATCTCAGATCTTTATATTTATTCATTTATTTTGGAGCGCAACACCAACTTTTGATTTTTTCCATATAATTTATTGTGGGTATTGTTTGACCCATACGGTGGCTGCTGCACCATACATATTGTCATAGCTAACTCCTCAGTAGCGCAGGAATATTCACTTTATCATTTCTGTTAATCTCAAACCCACCCAATCCTGCAGCCATTATGGAAGTGTTTTCCTTTATGGAAAGAAGGAAAATTAACTTAGAAGATGTATTTAACACTACAGGCTCCAGTGCAAAAAACAATGGAGACGTAGAGAGCCTTATGAGGAAACTAGGCCATAACATGGAGAAAAAGGTTAGTCTGTGGTGGGACATGACTACCTTTGAATAGTATTTGAAAGACAGCCTGGCATCTCAGATGGGATATTCCACCGAATGACGGCTTGGTTGACCAGGAATCGATCGAGGAGTGGTTCAAGTTCTTCAATGAGAAAGGACTTGAACTACTCAGATTTTTATTAAAAAGAAAACAGAGGAAACTAAGGAAGATAGACCAAACTATAGAAGAAATCAAGGGGGAATTTACCACACTTACTGCACAACTTAACAAAGCTTTGATGAAAAAGGATAAAGAGGTTCAAAACAGAAAAAGTAAAAAATATACTGGGGGCATTAATGACTTTAGAAACAATCAGGTATTTAAATGGCAAAGCCAATTAGGACATTTAGACCCGATTTCCACTTACTCCATGCCAGAGAAAAATAATAGAATGGACACACCACACAGGAATACTCAATCTGATCGTAATGTAACATACAGACTTCCACAAACCAATGAGCAGACTAACAGAAACAGAATTGATTCACCAAGACATACACATCCCAATGATGGATACAATAATCCCAAACACCAGACCCCACAGAGAAGACCACCCCAATATAATCAGACTCCACACAATGGGTGGAAAAAAACACACTGGAAAAACATCAAGAAGCCTTACAACGGGAACTATTGGAATAGACCACCGTACGAACCACGTGAATAAAGAGGACCCCCACACGGTGCATATGGCCCCCAAGGACGTAACCCTGTGCCCTACTATGAGAACAACTACAGAGAAAGAGATAAATGGGGCCCACACTCTCAAGGGTACAATCGCCCATACGAGCAATACCCCATACCCATGAACGATCAATATGCTTCCTTGAGAGATTATCCAGAAGATGATAGAGACAATAGATACTATCAGACCTACTATCATGACCCACAACACAATAAGACTTTTTTAGGGAGAGGAACAGAGTACCGTCCACCGAGGACAATGGATGAACAAAGAGGATGGAGAAGAAGCCCTAGAAGAAGAGAGGACGAAGATCAGGCAAGAGGAAACAAACGAAAAAGAGAATAAAAGGAGAAGGTATTTTTAATTTAAGCAGAACCCCACTCACACGGGAAGAAATTGGGGTTCTAGATAAAGGTCTTAAATATGCACCAACAAAAAATTTGGATAAATTCCAGACCTACATAGGAATACAGAAATATGTTAGGAGCCTAAACATTAAAAAATATATAGCCAGTAATCCATCTAAATCGGTGAAAGCTGTAACGGATAATGAGATTGTACACAGTTTACTCAGAAACAAGTCAATCTTTAACCCTCCAGTTAACAACAACAAATACATAGATGTATTTAAACAGGTTGTACTAGAGGACCTGGAAACTCTGAAAATCAAGAAACGTGAAGAGCCTAATTGTGTGAAAAGTGGTATCAGAAAATTGGCCAAAAGGAAGGACATTGTTATTCATCCTGCTGATAAAGGAGGAGGCATTGTGATTTTATCAAAAAAAAATATAATGACAGTATGAAAAATCAATTGAAAGATGAAAATACCTACACCAAACTATCTAGTAACCCTGTTTTTAAATGTAGGAAAGAATAAGAATTGATCGTACATCTGGGGATGAAGAGAAATATTTTAAATAAAAAAGAAGCTAAATACTTAATACCAGAGGCATGTCAGACACCTATTATTTGTTCATTGCCTACAATTTACAAAGACAAAGCAGACCCTCCCCCCAGACCCATTGTCAATGGAATTGATTTCCTAACCGCAAGAATGGGACAATACATTGACAATTATCTACAACCTGCTCTGAAGAACACCAAAGCCTACTTAAGAGACACGAAGCAGATACTCCAGATCTTAGAAGAATTACCGAAAGACTTGGGCCCATGGATCTTAGCAACTGCATATGGGTCCTCGTTGTACACAATAATTTTTCACCATCAGGCATGCAAAGCCACTAAATCGGGACTAAGGAAATACACCAAACTACCATGCCCTCAAAGGAAATATTTAGTTAAATGTTTAGACTTTTGTCTCAAAAATAGTTATTTTTGGTATGACCGTAACTACTACCACCAAAAAACTGGCATCGCAATGAGTGCCAAATTTGCACCCAGCGTAGCCAGTCTTTTTATGGCTAAATGGAAAGCCGAAATTGTTTCTAAAGATGCACCTACCGAGCTCGCCATCTTCAAATGATTCATTGACGATATTTTTATTTTGTGGAAAGGAGAAGAAACACGATGGTCCAATTTCTGGAGAACTTAAACATGAATTACAGGAACATCACTTTAACATGGGATATCAGTAAACACAACATGACCTTTATGGATTTAGAAATAATGCAGGAAGATCAAGTAATTAGCACTAAAACACATTTTAAAAATCTTGACAAGAACAGTTACCTACCAATGGAGAGCTGCCACCATCAGAACTGGCTCTGTAACATCCCCAAAGGACAACTAATGCGGCTACGCAGGAACTGCATGAAGAATGAAGATTTCCTGATCCAGGCAGAGAAGATAGGCCACAGATTTATCGACAAAGGCTATAACCATTAATACATCAAAGAAAAAATACAGGAAGTAGAAAAGATGGATCGAACCATATTGATTAAAGATAAACAGAAACAAGATTCCGGGAAACTAATGTAGCACCAATCATTCTGGATTATAATGCCCAACATAAAAGTGTTGAGAAAATAATTAAACGCCATTGGCACATTTTACTAACAGATACAAACTTGAAATCATTCCTTCCGCAGATACCGAAATTTGTGTATAAGAGAGCTCCAACACTCAGAGACAAAAACATTCCAGACCCCCCCAAATTCAGCTATACGTTCTTTACAGGAAAGGGGTTTTACCCATGTAGACGTGCTACGCGTGCACAAAATCCAAAAGACCAGTAGAAAAAATATTCAAGTTTACATCTACTAGCACTGGTAACACGTATGAAGTCAATGACTTTATCTTTTGCAATACAGAAGGGGCTGTGTATGCCCTCGAATGCAGTTGTGGGCTACAGTACTTTGGACACACAAAGAGACCCCTGAAAGTGCAAATTGAAGAACACATACAAAATATTATTAAAGGGTTTCATAAACACAGTGTCTCTAAACATTTCGCTATACATCATAAACAAGACCCCATGCATTTCAGATTTTGGGGCATTGAACCTTACAAGAAACATTGGAAGGGGGGCATAAAGTCAGAACCCTTAGCCAACTACAGTCAAAATGGATTTTTATTGTAGATACCTTTGCACCTTGGGGTCTTAACATAGAATTTGACCTTAACTGCTTTATTAGTGACTTTTAGATTTTTAACATATTTACTTTTCATTTAAAAGAGTAGGTTTTGGTGGAATTTTTAGGCTTCCTAACATCTCCTATTGTCATTTATCACCCATTTACTGTAACTTTATTTTATATATTTTACTTATTGTATACCTTCTCCTAGCTTGACATCATTTCCGGAGTCCTATGACAACTCTGAAATCCTGGCTGAAGAGTCGGAAATGTGGCAGAGTAACAGTGTGCTTTGCCAACCTGCCCCCACAGCTAGTGAGACGGAGGTCTTATAGCGGATGCAGCAAGTGCTGACTGACCTTGATGATCCTGTTTCTGCATGGGATGATCTTGGGTGGAGGAATGTGCCTGTCCAGCAGCATGCCAGAGAATTGGCAGTGGAAAATCTGAAGATTAGTAGATATATTTTATTCCTGCGCTACCATGTAACACAAAAATTAAAGGATAAAGGAGAAGCAGCTTGCACCGAATAGGGTCCAACCTGACCCTAACGACAGATGGGATATAATAAGTGGAGGTGGTGCTGCGCTAATCCTCATAAACCCCACGGTGCCTAGGTACCAATGAGCAGTCACTTGCTCCAGTAATGAAAAAGCTAACTACAATGTGCTACTGAATAATAAGGCCGAGCGGTGATATAAATCACCTAAAGTGCTGAACAGAAAAAGCAATAAGCGTGAGTGAGCGTGTATAAAATAAATCCTGTGTAGATAAATAATGGTAATCGACCTAAAACATTAATATATATGTGACAAATGCAAACTGCTGAGGCCAAAGCGAAAATTCTCAAGAAAACCAACACATATTATAAATAACAAACAAAGTTACACTAGATGTCCATGGAGATCTGCAATAACTGCAATAAAGTGTCCAATGCCTTCAACGGGTGCTGACAAATAAATACAGTGATAATAAAGTAATATGTGCAATAAAGTGGCCAATGCGTTCAGTGAGTGCTCACACTTAAATATAACATCAAATAATTTGTGCAGCAGCAAAAAACATATACAAAAGTGACAAGTGCAATATGAACCGATTCCAATAATCGTCCAAATGTGCCACACAGTGAAGAAAAAGGTTAAACAATAATTATAACCAAAGGAATAAATCAGCGTGCAAAGTTACAGTAAATGTCCATGGGGATCCATAATATATGCAATAAAGTGTCCAATGCCAACATTAAATCCTTAGTGTTAAAACACAGCAATATTCAAGATGTATAAAGAAAGAATGACTTGTGCCACACTAAGTATTTCACAGTTCAAAAGGTGACTTGTGCAGTGTTTAGCAGCTCCAATAGTTCTTAAGACATGCCAAACAGTGGAAAGAGACGAACAGTGATAGAATCATTTCTTGCATTTAGATAGCATGGATAGAGATGTGGGGTGTATACAGGTGCTCTTCGTGCAGATAATCCTCCAATGGAGGGTAGTGGCCCCTTACCTCATTAACCTGAGGTTACAGCATAGAGCAAAACGGGCGCTGTTGATATCTCCTGTGGGGATGGGTCCTGCGCTCAGGGCTGTCTTTCAGTTAACCTCTAATCCTCCCGGAGTATAGTAACCAAAGGGAGACAAAGATGCCATATAGTGTAGTATTTTTAATAAAACCGAGCTTTATTAGTAACAAAAATCAGGTACTCACACAGTTTAAAAGCAGAGGATGCAGTGTATCCAAACGAGCGGCGAACTCGTACACTGCTGACAGTGGAAGGTGTGCCTTTCCCTATGCGTGGCGTCACGGGTCACGTGGCTTCATCAGGGGAGGGTGTTCTTCGTCCCTCCCCAACAGTTGGCCAGGGTGGAGGAAGCAGTCTTTCCTCCCCAGCAAAGATCCATGCACCTGGGAGACAGCACCACAGACATGTCGTCCCAGCAGCCAGATGAGGGAATGGAACAGGAAGCAGCCAGCTCACCTCCCCAATGGCAGCTGCACAGTTTGGGAGTGGAGGAATCAATTCCACTCAGTGTCCAAACACTATGCTTTATATCATAATCGCAACCCTGCAAATACTCTGTTTTTGGGGATAGATAGGTATAGTGCTCATTGGAGGGGTGGCTCTTTAGTCAGGGAACTATCCAGACTAGAAATGGCATGGATCCATCAGGTCCAGTGTTATACTCCTCACGGTCTTAATATTGACACAGATGTTAATGCCTTTATTGATAATGGTTAGAAATCTATATCTTGGCCCCACTCTGAGCTCATGGCTGACCTGTTTTGGAAGTTAAATTTAATATTTCGCGCCTCATTTAAAGGTATACATTAGGGGAACACTTGCGTTAATGAGGCTGTGGAGTTCCATTTTATCATGTTCACATTGGGTGATTACACATGCCAATGTGACAGTTGGGTCCCAACCCCATGGGTATTTGGTTATTTATAACTTTTTTGAGATAACAATACTAAACCTTTTTTTTCAATAACATCAATGTAAGGGAACATATGGGGAGATCTCTCGTTCCCATTTTTTACGATTGGAGATAGGACTAATGAATTGATTATTTACGCCTATCAGAATCACTATCATTAGGGAAAAAAAATAAAACATTTTTCTGTTAACATAAAGTTATACACAGAACTTTCTGGGTTTTTGGCGACCCCAAGTTGCTAAGCAACTTTGGGGGATGATGAACTAATAAAAAATATTTGTTTCAAATAAAACAACCATTTTGTATCTATTAAGTAATTTGGGATCTGCTGTATATGTTTTCAATATTGTCTGTGAGCACGGTGAGACCCCCATTTACATATGTTGTGCCCCCTTTTTTTAGTATACGCATTGTGATAGCACTGAGTACCATGTGGCATATAGCCATTGTGGGTCTGTGGTCGTTTGAATACTCGGACCGTTACGTAATAATTTGGGCTTTAATGATTTAATTTTTCACTATCAACCTCTATCGCCCTTATATGGGATGATCGGGAAGGTTGCCTTTTAGTAAACCTTTTTTATGTAAAATTTTTTTTGATTAACACTTTTAAATGGTCATTATGCGGTCTAAAGTACATTGAAGATATCTTCATTGATTTACTACAATAACACATAAGTTTCCCTCGGGGAAGGGCGTTTGCCCTTTCTTAAAATGGTGACACAAATTACGGGACACCTTGATCTCAGAAGGGGGCGTTCCGTCTAGTTGGTAGGATATTTATAGGTGGTGAGTCAGCACGCCGCCCGTGCCCCTGGAAGACGTCAGTTGTGACGAAACGGCGTAGGGAGGAGCGGCGTGCTGACGTCACCACCATCCTCGCTGATCCCGGAAGTAACGGGCAGCAGTTTTTTACTACAACACTGTAAGTGTATTTCTCTATTTTTTAATAAAATTGTCAAATTGTGTTACGCTATGGAAGCCTCTTTTGTATATTTTTCCATGGGGAACCAGTGTCCTTCCATCACCTAGAGGACTCTTTGTGAGGAGACGCATTTGGGATCCGTTCCCAGCAAAGACCCGAGGCTGGGGTAGGTAGCCACACGCTTATACAATCTCCCTAAAAAGAGATCAAAGGAGCTGGTAAGGGGCAGTTTGTTTAAAGGTGGAGGAACTTTTCTGTCATCACGCTCTTCAGAGTGATAAAGTCGTATGTCTCACACCGCCTGGATAACTGTCAATTACTCCTCTGAAAAAATATTCTGCTAGTGAACTTTTTACTCTATGAACTTTTTTTTTTTTTTTTTCAAATATAATTTTTATTAGTTTTCAAGAAAAAGGCAGAGCCCAGGAAATAATAAAAAAAAAAAAACACTCAAAAGAAGGGGGGTCGCAGCCTCCCGAAAATACATCTTGATATTGTATAAAACAGTTCGAAAAATTAGTTGAACAGATTCTATTAGCTTCCTATTATCACTGAGATATACATGTTATTCTGCGTTACTTTCATATAACTTCAGTCTCGTGAATACATGTATAAAACACCAATTTAGATGTCTATTTGTGTATCATGTCTTGTACTTGAAAGCCTTTTTGGTTCAATCAGGGGGCGACAACCAAAAAGTGAAGAGAAAGGAGAGCAAGTAGTAGGAAGAAAATGAAAACAAGATGAGAAGGAAGGTAGAGTGGGGGGGGGGGAGAGGAGGGAAAATTGGGGGGGGGGTAAGGGGGGGGTGGTCAGCGTAGTTTTTTTGAATAAGTGAGTCATTCCATATTAAGTGAACCGTATGCCGTCAGTGACTTGTATTCCCAAAAAGAGCTTTTCCTTCATCTGAGTATTTGAACATGTTCCAGAGTGTCCAAGTTTTTTGGTAGACTGCTTGTCTGTTTTGGGCTGTCATTATGAGATCTTCCATTTTGTTTATATTTTCGACTTTTTGTAGCCACATCGAGATGGTTGGTGGGGACTGCTGTTTCCAGAGCATAGGGATGCAGGATTTGGCTGCATTTGTTAGGTGACACAGAATAGATTTTTTATATTTTTTGGGCGTTATAGAGGATATGTGGAGTAGAAAAAATGCCGGATCGTTCGGGATCTGATAGTCCGTGAATTTCTGGGAAATGGAACGAACCATAGTCCAGAAATTCTTTAGCTTGGCACAGGACCAGATCATGTGCAGTAACGTTCCCTCTTCTTTCTGACATCGCCAGCAGTATTTTGATGTGCCGGGGAACATAGTATGCAAACAATACCACCTAGTTAAAATCTTATAGTTCGTCTCCTGTGTTTTAGTGCATACTGATGATTTGAGGGAGAGTGCGATCATGTTCTGCTTCTGTATTGTCGTGAACGAGCTTTGGAGTTCTGTTTCCCATTTTATAATGCATGGCAGGTCAAGAGGTTGTGAGGGTGTATTTAATAGAGTGTACATCTTAGATAAGAGCTGTGGTAGTGGTTCTGTATCCGAACATAGTTCTTCAAATGTAGTCAAGGGTCTAGTGTAATGCCGCGTACACACGGTCGGACTTTTCGTCTACAAAAGTCCGACAGCCTGTCCGACAGACTTCCTGCGGACTTTCGGCGGACTTGCAGCAGACTTTCTAACGAACGGACTTGCCTACACACGACCACACAAAAGTCCGACGGATTCGTACGTGATGACGTACACCGGACTAAAATAAGGAAGTTCATAGCCAGTAGCCAATAGCTGCCCTAGCATGGGTTTTTGTCCGTCGGACTAGCACACAGACGAGCGGATTTCGGGGTCCGTCGTAGTTACGACGTAAAGATTTGAAGCATGTTTCAAATCTAAAGTCCGTCGGATTTGAGGCTGAAAAAGTCTGCTGAAAGTCCGGAGAAGCCCACACACGATCGGATTACCAGCCAGCTTTAGTCCGTCGGCGTCCGTTGGACTTTTGTAGACGAAAAGTCCGACCGTGTGTACGCGGCATAAGATTTAGGGTTTGGGATTGTCTGTAGAAAATGGTGTATTTGTACTGCACTCCAGAATTCAAGTTTGAACGGGCCTATTGGGTCCATCAGTTCTGGGATGGAGGGCCATTTGTCTTGTCTCACGAATTGTGAAGCTCTAACAGAGTTAGAATTCCTCAATGCCCGAAACTGTCCCGAAGTAATTCCGGGTGGAAATTTGGGGTTACCCAGTATAGGGGTTAAGGGGGATTCTTTGGTCGTTAATGAGGTCTGTAGCGTTGCTTGTAAACATTGTTTAATAGTATTTCCTATGAGGGGGTGAGACTTAAAGTCTAAAGGGAGGGGGTCCCAGCACCATACCGCCGTCTGAAGAGGTATTTTAGATTGATGCTGTTCTATTTGTGCCCATAGTTTAGCCTCTTTATGTCGGTGCCAGTCAACTACCCTACCTAAGTGGACTGCTTGGTAGTATTTCCGGATATCTGGAAGCGCAATGCCACCATAAAGTTTTGGTCTGGATAACTGCTGTCTTGGGATGCGTGGCGCTTTATGTGCCCAAACAAAGCGCATGAAAAGAGTTTGCACTTGTTTAAGGTATGTGACAGGGTATCTTAATCGGTAAAGCTTGGAATAGGTACAGAAATTTTGGTATTATACTCATCTTAAGTAGATTGCACTGACCAAACCAGGAATGCAGTCCGGTATTCCAGTCATCTACCAGTGCTTTAGTCTTGGATAATAAAGGAGGAAAGTTGCTGGCATAAAGAAGGGCCGGATCAGGTGGTATTTTCGTACCTAAATAAGTCAAAGCAGAGGTAGTCCATCTAAATTTAAAACTTGATTGCAAATTTGTAAGACAGCTAGCTGGCACGGAGACTCCCATTGCCTCTGACTTTGAGAAGTTAATTTTCAACTTTGATAATTTCCCGTATCTTTCAAATTCTCTAAGGAGGTTGGGTATAGAGACCACTGGGTTGGTTAGGGAGAAAAGTACAGTAAGTCATCTGCGTAGGCTGAAATCTTATGGTGCATGGGACCAAGTGATACTCCTTGTATATCGGGGTTTAATCTTATTTGAGATAGAAAAGGCTCTAATGAGAGGGCAAAGAGTAGAGGAGAAAGGGGGCATCCCTGTCTCGTTCCATTTGTGATTGAGAAGGGATCTGATAGGACCCCATTCGCTTTCACCTGTGCGGTGGGATTTGAATATATACCAGCTATTCGACTGAGCATCACTTCTCCTAGTCCTATATGCCTGAGTACCGCAAACATGAATTGCCAATTTACGCGGTCAAATGCCTTTTCAGCGTCAGTATTAAGGAAGACACAGGGGATCTTTCTGGATCTGGTGATGTGCAGTAAATTTAACACCTTCGTAGTGCTATCTCTAGCTTCCCTAGAGCGAATAAATCCGACCTGGTCTAGATTAATAAGTTGTCAGAGGTGGTGTGCCAGCCGAGTCGCCAGAATTTTAGTATAAATCTTAAGATCGAGATTTAACAGTGATATTGGTCTGTAGCTGCCACAGGCTGCCGGATCCTTCCCCTCTTTGTGTATCACTGAAATGTGGGCTCCCAAAGTTTCTCTAGCAAAAACATCACCCGCTCCTATTTTGTTAAACAATGTGACCATATGTGGTCCCAGTATGGGTAAAATAATTTTATAGTATTGTAGTGTATACCCGTCAGGGCCTGGGGCTTTACCTGGTTTCATCGACCCTAACGCTTTTTGGACGTCTGTTAGGGTTATGGGTTCATTTAGTTCATCTCTGATTTCTGGAGAAAGGGATGTCATTTGGGAGGACACTATATATTCCTCTATCTCGGTAATGGAGGGAGTTATCTGTGGCAGATTGTATAATTTTGAGTAGAACTGTCTAAATTCTTCAGTGATTTGTGTCGGTAAAGTCACCTTTTTGCCTTTGGAAGTAGAGATATGCGGAATATAGGTCGCGGATTTGTGAGTTCTAACCATTTGAGCCAATAGTTTCCCGCATTTATTCCCTGACTCATACATCTTTTTATGACATATTTGTAGGGCTGCTTTTGCTCTATATTGTAGAAGATCTGTAATTTTCCGTTGGACGGTTGTCAAATTTACCTCAGAGGTCCTTGTAGGGGCGTGTTTGTGTCTGGCTTCTAAGGTAGCTAGTTCAAATAAAAGTTGGGCCAGTTGTTTATTCCTCTCTTTTTTGATGCGAGCACCATGGGATATAAAAATCCCCCTAAGGACTACTTTGTGGGCTTCCCACAGTATTCCTGGGTCACAGTCTGGTTGGTCATTCTCTTGAAAGTATAGATTAATTGCTTTGGTCACTTCAGTCAGTATTTCGGGGTTCTGTAGGAGGGATTCATTCAGACGCCAAAAACGGTGTCTCGGGGATGAAGTGTCCGACAAGCGGTAGATTAGGAATATAGGTGCATGATCTGACCATGTCCTATTTCCAATTGAGGTCTGTTCTACAGCATGTAGCTGAGTATGGGGGATCAGAAAATAGTCAATTCTGGTATACAGTTGATGTACATTTGAATAAAATGTAAAGTCACGTTCTCCCGAGTGTTGTAAGCGCCAGACATCAATTAGCTGGGAGTGATGTAGTGTCTTAGCTATTCGTTTAAGTTGGCTCGGTGGGATCGATGTTCTACCCGTCGACGTGTCCGCCGAGGGGATTAGCGGCGTGTTAAAGTCACCCCCCATAATTAGTTGTCCTTCTCTAAACTCATTTAGTTTCTCTAGAGTTTCCCTCAAGAACGTGGCTTGTTGCTCATTAGGGGCATATATGGTTGCTAGCGTTACCTTCACTGTACCAATTAGTCCCGTGAGAAATATATATCTACCTGCCGGGTCTAGTTTGGAGTTTTGTAATTGCCAGGGGATCTTACTAGAGATTAAGATGGATACTCCTTTGGATTTGGCCCTCGGGTTCATTGAGTGATAGGTTACTGGAAAGTGTCTGTTTTGTAGATACGGTAATCGATTGGTCTTAAAGTGTGTCTCTTGGATAAAGGCTATATCTGTATTACTCCGCCTTAAGTCATCTAACAACACACGTCTTTTCTCTGGTATATTAAGCCCTTTTGCATTTAAGGACATTACTTTGATTTTGCTGACCGCCATATTGTAATAGGACGGGGGGGGGGAGGGGAGGGGAGGGTTCAATAGAAGGGAAAGAAAGAGGGGGTAAAACGGGGAGTAGAGAAAGGTGTTAAAGCTAATAGAATAGTGATAGAGTTAGCAGAATAAAGAGAAAAGCACAAGCAAGGCCTAGTGTCTTGCCTGTTTCAAACCCCTACTAAATTTGGGGGATGTGTTCCGCATACAACCCCCGAAAGATACAAAATCCTCCTCCAGGGGGCTATGCTAACCTAGTTGAGAGAGAGTTAGGACAAGGCTCAAAACAGTGAGATTCCCGTCCCCCCCGCCCTAGCATAGCTAGATATATAACCAAAAGGAAAAAACCAAAACTGTTGAGCATCTTTCATATAAAACAATTGAGCAACATAAAATAACTAAATAGATGGGTAAACACCTTAAGCCCCTAAGAATAATTACTTAGCTCGTAAATTAGGAGACTGTACTATGTTAACCATACTTAGGTAACAAACCAGCTCATTTAAGGGTGTAGCATCCATGCTTGTTCCGAAGTTCAAAGCCAGATATTAATAGTGTTCCATGTTTCTATGAGCTTATCTATATATTGCTAAATAACCAGCATCTCGGGATTCCAGTGATGTCCATAGCGGAGTGTCACGTCTGCATGGTGGGTACACCAGAGCTCCACTGATCAGGAGCCTGTATGTCCCTCCCAAGAGCCACCACATTCAGACTCTGCAGATCGTCGGTTTTACTAAACCCTTTGTGGCACATGCTCAGTTGCATTTTTTGTAAGTGTATTGTCTGCTCTAGTGTCCACTCAGAGTTAATGGCCATCTACGTGAACCTGCCAATCACTGGTAGGAGTACCTGAATCGAATTGGACCTGCTCCGGTCAGACAAAGTATCTGTGTCTAAGCCTACTACCTCCGAGGCTTCGCAGGTTAGGGTGGTCATCTCGTGTTGTTATGTGTCCTGCGTGGGAGGGTGGCTTATGTTAATTAGAAAGTACCTCTAACGGCAGGTAGGCCACTGAAATTTAGGTTTGAAAAAGGTAAAATGAAGTTACAGCCCAGCGGTCATGACAGTTTGAGTAGTTCCTCATCTATCAAGAGTCAGGTGCTTCTTTGACCATCATAGGGCATATGCAGCCTAGGGATAACCGTTGAATGTAAATAGCAAACTGCTCCAAACAGTGGGGAACAAAGTGACTAGAACATCACCTCTCAGTGATTGAGTATGGTGTAGGTGAAGGAATATTTTCACGACTCATGTGTGCCATCTTGAGAGGCCGCTCTGGGTTGGCGGTGGTTTCTTGGTTGCCTCCGTGGGAGGTTGTTTCCCATTCCTTGTGTGGACAGCCGCCCTGGTGTGCGCGGGAGGGGCCCAGCCAATTAGGAACATCTATCGGTTCTGTGTCCAAAAATGAGAATAAGGCTGGCAAGGCATCTGGATTGCACAAGGTGAAGGATCTTTGATCTTTCCTGAATGTGATAGATAGTGGGTACCCCCAACGATAGGTAGCTCCCCTCTGCCTGGCCAAATCCAGTAATGGTTTTAGGATCGCCCTTCTCTGCAGTGTAGCTCGGGATAGATCTGGAAAGATTTTGATCGTGGCTCCGTCCAATTCTGGATCTTCCGCATCCCAGGCCCTGCGCAGGATCTGTTCCTTATGCACATAGTGGTGTACCCTGCAAATGACGTCTCTGGGTGTCAGGGGGTCAGTTTGCTTGGGGCCTAGTGTGCGATGAATCCTGTCAATAACAATATGTTCTGGTAAATCTATACCTGGAAGGCTGCGGAAGATAGCAATCGCCGTGTCTGCCAGATCCTCAGGTCTTGTGGCCTCTGGGAGTCCCCGGAGACGCAGATTGTTCCTGCGGCTCCTGTCCTCCATTTCTTCTAATCGCAACTGTTGTTCTTGCAGCATCTCAGTCTGTGTGTCTTGGCTGTCTTCCACTGCTGATATTCGACGCTCTAATGCTGCCAAGGAGCTTTCCCCCGACTCCACTCTAGAGGTCAGCTTACTAACATCTGCCCGCACCGCATTCATCTCCTTGCGGTGAGCTGCCTCCACAGAGGCAATAAGGGCCGCAATGTCTGTTTTAGTTGGCAGAGCTTGTAGTAGAGCATGCAGCTCCGAGTCCACTCCATGTGTATGTGATGGGGACTGTGAATGCTCGCCGAGGATAGGGCGGAGGTCCGCGGGGAAGCCGGCGTAATTATCTGCCGCCTGTGTGTCTCTGTGCGGTGACGAGGAGCTGCTTGCTGCTTGTCTCCCTGAACGCTCTCCATGCGGTGCCGCCATCTTAAGTTCCGGTGAGCCAAGGAGAGAAAGCTGAAATCTTCTCCTAAGTTCGCCTGAGGAGGGTGGCTGAGGGGTGGATTTGGTCAGTCTGCCACTCTTCTTAGTAGTTCTCCTTCTGGTAGAGTGCATATTTCGGATGTTAGGCATGAATAGCTGGGGTAGGGGAGAGACGGCCAGGAGCTTGGCAAATGCACGTCTCTATCCAGCCATGTCCAGGCCACGCCCCCTCTATGAACTTTTTACTCCATTTACTTTTGAATTGGACTGTACATGTTCATTGATTTATGGGTCATTTTATTATATTTGATTTTTGATGACAATCAAATTTCCCTCTTCACTGTCGATTCACGTTATATGGGTGTACAATCTGTATGTATCAAGGTGATCACTTTGTTTTAATTTTCGTTTTCATTCACAAATTGCAGTGCAGCTATTTTTGCCTATATTGTTTATTGAGTGGAGGAATCCAGCCTCCTGCCCCAACGGTTAGCCAGAGCAGAGGGATTGAAGTCCCCAGCAGAAGTGCTGGCAACAGGGCAGAGTGCTACCAACCTCTGCCCAGCACCGGCAACAACTGTGGAGATCCAGGGAACCGGGGCAGTCGGCCTCTCTCACCGGCGACAAGCTGATGTAGTGGAGCTGCTACTCCCAGCTGAATCGCTGGCAACAGGGCAAAGCGCTGCTGGCCTCTGCCTAGCACCAACAGTTTCTTCTCAGCTTCAGGAAATTGGGACAGTGGGCCCCTCTGTCCAGCAACAGGCCAAGCCATGGAATGGTAAACACCACCCAGCTGAAGCACTGACAGCCAGACAGAGAATCAATGACTTCTGCCCCACACCTACTGAGGTCAACTATTCCTTGCAGCCAAGAAAGGAAATCATGCGGACAGACTTTGTGAGTTCACTCTGCCTGACTAACGCATGTCCAGACCAGGTGGAGGTCTGGGACCTTGTTAGTCAACTTTTGATGGGGGAGAAATGTGACAGACTCACCCCGGGACAGAGGCTGTTGGAGGAGACTACAGATTATGGGCCCTGGCATTTGGGGTATCCTTGAGGTGTTGTTACTTTGGCTTCGGGTCCTTGTCCCCCAGGACACACAGACTCTGGGGACCCTGTATTTGCCATATTAGCAATAGTGTCATACTTTTGGGACACATACTGTGAGGAGATGCTAATATCAACTCCACTCACCTGTCTGATGTCTGCTATAACATGATTAATGTAAATGAGTCTAGTCTGGCTCACTGCAGGTTCTAAGGGTATTTCACATATTGTTGTTTGTTCTAATTAACTCTGTGTTGATGTTTATGGTAATGTGTATTGAATAGTCAATGGCTAGGAGACGAGCAGTCTACTCCTACTATAGTTTGTTGATGACTAGGCTGAGGAGGGGGGAGATCACTGTTTGTATTGTTAATTGAAATTAGCTCCTGCTATTGTGAGAAAATGTCCTGTGGTTGTACTTATGATAATGTATAATGTACTGTGTGAAGCTCGGTGACCACAAGTTTGTTCTAAAAGGTCATGTCTCTTAGTCACCTAGACTGGATAAAGGATTAGATAATTAGCTCATGTTAATTAGGTTACTTTTTAGTTATCCTGCTGTATATATTTGTGTGAGATCTCAAATAAATAGTCAATTCATGTTAGCAGTGAAACAAGCATCGCCCTGTTTTGTGCTTATGAGCGGTTGGAATATCGGATATCTGTATCCAGACTGGGAGGAAGTGGTATACTGACGGAAGCACTCAAGTGGAGTGTGGGACATTCCGTTACAGTGACTGATTCATACTGTTGGAACACATACTGTTAGATGCTAATGTCATCAATTCCAGCCACCTGTCTGTTGTATTCTATAATGTAAATGAGTCTAGTCTGGCTTGCCACAGCTTCTAAGAGTATTTCACACATTGTTGTTTGTGCTAATTAACCTTGCTATTGTATGAAGGAGTTTTGTGTTGATGTTTATGATAATGTATAATCTAGTGTGTGAAGCTCGGTGACAACATGTCTGACCTGTACTGAAATCCTGATTAATCATAACAATGCTCAGGAGGGCATGGACATCGGCTGCTTTAAGGGATTAGTTAATTAGCTTTTGTTAATTCTGTTTCTGGTTACATAGAGTAATATGAGCAGGAGGGAGGAGCCTCCTCTTTTACTGTATATAAGACTTGTATTTTGGTTCTAATAAAAGGTCCATGTTCAGCAACTAAACAAGTATTGTCTTGTTTTGTGCTTGTGAGCGGTTGGAATATCTGATATCTATATTCAGACTGGGAGGAAGTGGTATATGACGAAAGCACTCAAGCGGAGCGTTGGGACGTTTACGTTACATTGGTGGCAGTAGTGGGATGCTTCCTGCAGTCTGGGACATCCAAACTTCCAACTGGATCCAAGGTCCAGATAGCAGGAGAGGAGAGGAGAGGTACAGATACCAACCGCCATGGAAGAGGAATTCAGAAGGAGGTTGCGAGAGATGCAGATACAGCACAGAGGACCAGTATCAGAGCAGGTCCTGCTGGCATTGTTTGATTCTATCCGCTGCGAACTCTGGAAGGAAGCGCTAGACCGTGAGCAGTGACACCAGGGAAAAGTTCTCCCCTCCATCCAGAAAAGGTAATGGTCACAGTATGGATTGTGGGTGCTGTTTTTGGGAGAAAAACCACACAAGGAGCAGACAGCTGAATTAAGCAGGCTGGTCTGGTGGCATGTATCCCAAGCATGCCCTTGGATAGTGGATGACAGCCCAACGGGGCTTTGGTTACGGCGGCCTGGAACTGTTGTATGTGAAGCTGACAGGGGGCCCTAACTTTGGGAGTGATTTGGAGTGGCGGTTGGACGAAATCATGGATTTCAGAGAAGGGCTACCAAACGTCTCGAAAGTGCACTAGGCACTGGAAGATATAGATTTTCTGGCCGTTCAGAAATGGGAGCTGGAGATCACCTACAGACGGCTGCTAGACTCTGCTCAGCGCCAGGGCTGGGCTCCCTTTGCCTGGGACTATCAGGAAATACCAGTTGACAACTCTGAAATCCTGTCCGAAGTCAGCAATGTGGCAGAGTAACAGTGTGCTTTGCCAACCTGCTCCCGCAGCTATGGACATGGAGGTCTTATGGTGGATGCAGCAAGTGCTGACTGACCTTGATGAACCTGTTTCTGCATGGGAGGATCTTGGATGGAGGAATGTGCCTGTCCAGCAGCATGCCAGAGAATCAGCAATGGAAAATCTGGAGATTGCCATCCCCAAAGCTGAAGTGCTGACAACAGGGCAGAGCTCTGCTAACCTGTGCCCAGCACCGATAGCATCTTCTGGGTTCCATGGACAGGAGATGGTGAACCTCTATTCCCAGACACCAGTTGCAGAGACAGGGGATTTGATTGACTTTTCTGTTGAGGAAGAACAATCCGGTGAGCCCCCAGCAGAAGAGCTGGTATTAGGGCCAAACTTCACTGTGCTCTGCCCAGCACCAACAGCAGTATCTGTGGAGTTGCAAGGAACTTCCCCAGCTGAAGCGCTGGTCACCGGACAGAGGGTCCAAGACCTCTGCCCCACACCTGTGGCAGTTCCAGAGGCTCAGGGTGAGAAGGTGGCAATCACTTCCCAGCAGCAGATACAGGGGGAGAAGGGAGAGGTGTTCTTCGTCCCTCCCCAACAGTTGGCCAGGGTGGAGGAAGCGGAAGTGGAAGTCCAGAAAGCCGGGGCAGTTGGCCCCTCTCTCCGGCGACAAGCTGAAGTAGTGAAGCTGCTACTCCCAGCTGAATCGCTGGCAACAGGGCAGAGCGACGCTGGCCTCTGCCTAGCACCTACAGTGTCTCTACAGCTTCAGGAAGCTGGGGTGATCGGCCCCTCTGCCCAGCAGCAGACCGAGCCCCAGAATGTTAAAAACCACCCAGCTGAAGCGCTGGCAGCTAGACAGAGAGTAAATGACCTCTGCCCCACACCTACTGGTGTCAACTATTAATTGCAGCCAAGAATGGAGATCATGCGGACTGACTATGTGAGTTCACTTTGCCTGACTAACGCATGTCCAGACCAGGTGCAGGTCTGGGACCTTGTTAGTCAACCTTTGATGGGGGAGAAATGTGACAGACCTAGCCAGGACAGATGCTTTTGGAGGGGACTTAATGCTAGCCTCTTGCCTACCGACTATGGGCCCTGGCATTTGGGGGAACGGTGATCTTTGTGAGCTGTATGCCTGGGGACCTTTGAGGTGGTGTTACTTTGGATTCAGATCCATATCCCCCCAAGACACACAGACTCTGGGAACCCTGTATATGCCATATTAGAAATAGTGGCTGATTCATACTGATGGGACACATACTGTTAGATGCTAATGTCATCAACTCCAGCCACCTGTCTGTTGTCTTCTATAATGTAAATGAGTCTAGTCTGGCTTGCCACAGCTTCTAAAAGTATTTCACCGATTGTTGTTTGTGCTAATTAACCTTGCTATTGTATGAAGGAGTTCTGTGTTGATGTTTACGATAATGTATAATCTAGTGTGTGAAGCTCAGTGACAACAAGTCTGATTCTGGTCCTGGTTAATCATAACAATGCTCAGGAGTCACATTAGCTACTTTAAGGGATTATTTATATAGCTCTTGTAATATGAGCAGGAGGGAGGAACCTCCTCTTTTACTGTATATATGACTTGTATTTTGGTTCTAATAAAAGGTCCATGTTCAGCAACTAAACAAGTATCGTCTTGTTTTGTGCTTGTGAGCGGTTGGAATATCTGATATCTATATTCAGACTGGGAGGAAGCGGTATATGACGAAAGCACTCAAGCGGAGTGTGGGGACTTTTTCGTTACAGCTCTTAAAGGAGATTTTTTTTTCAATTATTATTATTTATTTTCTCATTTCATTTTTGTGTAAATATGAGATCTGAGGTCTTTTTGACCCCAGATCTCATATTTAAAAGGTCCTGTCATGTTTTTTTTTCTATTACAAAATAAAAAAACTAAAAGTAAAATAAATTTTAAAAAGTATTTAAAGTGCCCCGTCCCGACGAGCTCTTGCACAGAAGCGAGCGCATACATAAGTAGCGCCTGCATATGAAAACGGTGTTCAAACCACACATGTGAGGTATCACTGCAATTGTTAGATCGAGAGCAAAAATATCCCTAGACCTCCTCTGTAACTCAAAACTGATAACCTGTAGAAATTTTTAAACATCGCCTATGGAGATTTTAAAGGGTAAAAGTTTGTTGCAATTCCACGAGTGGGCGCAATTTTGAAGCGTGACATGTTGGGTATCAGTTTACTTGGCTTAACATTATCTTTCACAATATAAAAAAAAATTGGGCTAACTTTATTGTTGTCTTATTTTTTAATTCAAAAAAGTGTATTTTTTTTCCAAAAAAATGCTCTTGTAAGACCGCTGCACAAATAAGGTGTGACAGAACCAATGACCGCCATTTTATTCTCTAGGGTGTTAGAAAAGAAATATATAATGTTTGGGGGTTCTAAGTCATTTTCTAGCAAAAAAATGATTTTAACTTGTAAACAACAAGTGTAAAAAAGAGGCTCGGGGCTCAAGTGGTTAAACAGGGGCTACTAGTACATTTAGCTGTGTTAGGTGATAACTAACCTGGCAAATGTGTAGTCTTTTTGATCATTTGGGTTTTCTCCTAAGCCTGGTTTAACTGTGCTTCCTCCCTTCTGTCAATAGGTGGCACTGTTGTCTTTGGCGTTAGTATGATGAGCTGCAGCGAGACAGTGAGAGTTATGAATATGCATATCTCTCTCAGCCAATCAGTAGAAGTTTCATGCCACTGAGCATGCTGGAAGAGAGTATATATTTGGAGGAAGTCAGATGATCAGGGTCCTCCCACCCAGACCTTGGTCTGGAATGGATGTGTGAGGAACACCTGTGTTGGATGAGGCCCCAAGTCTAAGGCCTGGCCATGTGCTTAAGGCTCTGGCAGAGAGAGCGTGTTTATTGCCTGGGGGCATGAGGAAGGCTCTGGTGGAGAGAGCCTGGCTGTTGCCTGGAAGCATGAGGAAAGGGAGGGGACTGTGGAGAGGATGAAAAAGCATTAAGAGGGACTCATGCAAAGAAACCATGCATGGTACCGTTAATTTTTGGTTGCTATTGTAGACAGCAGTTGCTATGTAGATACAGAGTGTTGCAGGCCTAAGGCCCTTCTTCTTTATTGTTGTCTACCTGCCTGTTTCTGTTTCTGTAGTCTGCTAATCTGTCTCCCCACTGCCCTAAGAGTGTCTTGTGCCCTAACCCTCTCTCGCTGCATTTTTTGTTGTTGTGAGCAACAAATTCACCTTGTTCATTTTAAGAGACTTTTCTGCAACCATACACACCCACTGTGCCTAAGAACCAGCACCCTAAGGTGAAATGGCAGCTTTCCCTGAGGCCTGGGGGTCAGGGGGGGCGCTGCATTTGTTATCTTTTATGCAAAACAAAAGACATGCAAGTTGGGATGTGCAAATTCTCAAGTGCAGTCAGTTCTATAAAGAGAATACTGGACTGCAGTGAATGCAAAGTTGATGATACCAATGTGGCACATGATCTAGCAAGCTGGTGTTCATCATCTATAACTGTCAGGTGCAGAGATCACAGAGAGACACAATAACAACAGAAGCAGCCGCCAAGGGAAAAGTGATTGCAAAACATAGTATCTATACATCGAATGTAATGGAGTTTAATCTACTTGATGTACTGTAGGATGGGAATGTTTTCTTCTACAGTCGTACAAATGCAGGTGTGAATACAAAATTATGTGATTGTGTCTTTTTTTGTTAATTTTGTGGATGTGAATCTCTTACATTATGTTAGCATGAAAGCAAGCCTCCTTAAAATGGGGCTAAAACTCTGTATTTAACCCACATGAGAGATTTTCTTTAACTTACAATATATTTTCCACATACTGTATCTCATATATCTTCCATGCAACAGTTTTGTACTGGCTTTGTTTACACGTCTGCATTGAAAAGGGTGTAATTGCTTTTCTTGTCAAATATAATATTACAGTATTATCTAAATGTATGCTTTGCCATATGTGTACAATGCTCCTTCTTCAATTTTTAGGATAGTCACTTTGGGGAAGGACTACGCTAGCATTCTGCTGCTCTTCCCACACAGCCCAAACTCTACCTGCCAATTCTGAGAAAAATATTTTTTTTAGAATACTGTATACGCTGACAATTCTCTTTCCTGGTTTCTGCTTTATGGATAATAGTACTTTTTAATATATATCTTTCCCCCCAAAGCAAAAAAAAGTAAATGGAAGTACAGAGCTTAGATTGTAGGTAGACCACAGCCGTGAGAACGGGATGAAGCCACCATCTGAGGCCTGTACTTCTATTTATTTCTTTTTGCTTAGGGGAGCGATGAGGAGTCTCTGGGGTGCATTTATTAAAAAGTACACTTACCCTTTAATCTTTGACAAGGTGGAAATGCTGCCTGTGGGTAGAACAGTTTATTTTTCCTCCTGCTCCTCCATTACAGTAATGTGCAATGTAGAAGAAAGCCAATCAAAAGGTCCATGTTATAAATGAACGTGATGGGGGAGGAGGGGAGAGAAGGCAATCCTAGAAATTGCGTGTCCACTTTTCAGATTCACCAGTACACTGCAAGCCTTTAAAAGATTACTGCAAAAAAAAAAAGGAAAATAAAACAGATGAGTAAGCAACCATATAGTTATCACAACAAACAGGATATGCTACGATTAATAATAAATAGGCTGTTTTTTAAAATAAATTCTAGACAGGACAAGAGAGGCGCTATAGAGTAAATGGTTCTTGAGTTTGGACAAAAATGTGAATTCATGTCATGCCTTCCCCTAATAATGCACATGTGTTAAGTTTACTTTCTCTTGCTGATTTACTCTCCCTCTGGTCTGTTCTGTCTTCTACAGTATTTACCTTTTTAGGCTTTTTATGCCTTTCTTTTATTTACCACATCTCCTTTAAAACAGATAAGGTGCACAGGGGTTTTAATATCTCTTTATGGCTTTAAATTTCTCCCAATTCTTTCTGTAAACTGGGGAGTACTCAATGATCCGAGAATGGCAAAAGACAGACCCCTTTGCATACAGCAGAAGAGCAGTCACATGCTTCTACCCACAGAGATCCAAAGTAGCCAAATGTGTTGAGATGCCAGGTGAATGTATACCATTACTGTTACTTCATAAGAGTAAGTGCACTTGTAGGAAGGAGTTAACGTTTCTCCCTATAGTTTGGGCTCCTCACAGTACCTCCCCAGGTAGTGATGTTGCAACACTGCCCTCTACTGCAGGACCCCATATAAGTAGTGGGTGGGGCTTAGCTAGATGTAGTTGGAGTACAGAGGCGCAGCTTAATGAAGTAGCAGGACAGTGGGCTATGTCCTTGGTTTCCCACTTCTTGGCTTTCCCTGGAGTTGGGCCCATTTACTAAGTACACCCCTGACCATGGAACAATGGACTTATATCATGCCACTGAAAATTGTTACAATTGTTATCTTTATGTTTGCCTGTGGGTGTGAGGCTGCATGATTATACTTTACCATAAAAACATTCAGTAAAGACATTGAATTTGCTTCTGGCTAGAGTGACCTTATTTACAGGGGATGTCCAAATACTTTGAAGCATGTGAAGTGGGCCACACAGGCCACAGGTCGTTGGATGAGAGTGACCCATATTAGGCTGCACTAGTGTGGTATACAGGATCCTGAATACCAGTGCAAACCTGGTCAGGTGGGGAATTGGTGGTGGTGGCCTACCTGGCCTCTTGCTGGTTAGTGACCCCCCCTCAATTGCATGATCTCAACTTGATTCCCAGGTGCACAGTGAGATCACGGACATCACAGCCTACATTGCAGAATAATAAAACTTTTGTGAAAGTGCAACTCAAGAAAACTAGAGGGGTCGGTGTTGTGTTGAAATAGGGGATGGTGTCTGGGGGCCGGTATCTATACACACAGCAGAATAGTAATTCTGTGTAGGCTCTGGTGGGTATGGTGATATAAAGCAGCACAGGAGAGCCCTGTATTATGAAGGCCCTCCCAGTGGAGCAGTGACCTGTTTACACATTTTTGCCTCAAGAAGGGAGTCACAGAGCTCCACAAAGATTACTTGACAGTCTGGAAACAAAATGGTAAGAAAAACAGCAGGGCACAATCTGAGTGTAGTATATTAACATATTTATTGTGGTAAAAAGACAAATGACAACTCACTTTGTGAAAGCTAAAATCAGGCTCACCACATAGTAAGGGCTTATGGTGGATGGATACACCTGCAGGACCAAGAAAACACACTGAGAAACACTAGTAAATTGGCACCTCGGAATTGCCTCCTGGCCCTGGGCCGATCTAATGCCTCCTAAAATAGTCCTTGCATCACCGCTGCCACGCACTGTGGTGGGCCCCTTGCTGGCGGAGACCCCTTTTACTTTATTCTCCGGCCCCTGACTCTCTGCCCAAACTCGTTGCTAGCCGCAGCCCGCCTCGCGTCTAGCAACCAGTGACATCACTAGGAGGAGAGAGGCAGAGACCTAGCATTCACAGCGGAATGCACTTTTGAGCCGGGGCGGAGTCGGGAGGCGGAGCTGGCGGTCCTAGGTACAGAGATTACTTTCGGCGGCTGCAGGAGAAGAATCGGTTCTCCTATATGCTGCCCCCACTGGCCCTCCTATCCAGCCTGGCGCTAGCTGCATCCACAGTGTAGAGTCAAACAGTCATCCAGACCTAGGACCGCCAGTTCCACCCCCGACCTCGCCCCCCCGACTCTGGGTCCCACTTGAAGGCTGTTTCTGCCCTGGAAAGGTAGGAGAAATGCTCCCTGCAGTGCAGTGCTGTGTTGCGTTTGTTACAATATGATTTTTTTTTTATTAATCAGACTTACGATACATGGGACATAACATTACACAATAGTGGTTGGTCATAGAGATATTGTCAGTTTTTGGCTTGAGTAGATTTCCCAAACAAATGCTGTTTTATACAGTGGGGGTAAATATCATTGTTGTATTCAAATGACAGTTCAATTAACAGGCTATTGTCTCTATAGTTACAGTAAACAAGTAAGAAATGTACTTTTCTGAGATTCTTTCAGCTCTCAAACTGAAAGAATGACTGTTAGATTACTGTCAGGTGTTGGCCTGATTAGACAATGGTTACGTAGATACAGTTTTCAACAGTCCATTGTTTCTACAGCTACAGTAAACAGGCATGTTTTCTGTTGTTTGGTAACTATGGCAAACAGCCTGACACATAAAACGGGTGAGTAGGGAGACACACACACCATCATGCTTTGAAGATCAGAAGTCACCACTCATGATACAAGAACACTGCCTGGTGTCCAAGAAGCATCGTTGCCAATGGAGATCACAAACATAAAGTAACAGAAGATAAGTAACCTTTAAGTGTATTTGTACTATTATAGACCATAGGCTGTTCAGTTTGCTAGGCATTTTGCTTGTTATAGATATCTGTCAGTCTTGTATTGTATTCCTAATATTGTAATAGTTTTGTATGTTCAGCATCTTTGTATAGTAAAAGCACAATTTACACACTGCAGAAATAAAAGCACATTTACACACTGCAGAAATCTCAGCTTCTTGGCTTATACCATAAAGTAACCTTGCTAGATAGACGCAAGCAAAACATTTGGTGGCTCGTCCGGGATCTGTGCTATAATTTCAACTGAAGCAGACCTGTTTTTCTGTAGTGTGTTGTGTAGCTTGTGCTAGGTAAAATGCTCCGTAAGCTGTTTAGGAAAAGCAAGGCTGCAGAGGGTTCTGGTGGCCAGAAGGAAGTGTGCAGCTTACCTATCTGGGCCAGAGACAATGAGTGGGAACTTCTTGCTAAAGAATTTGTGAAGTACAGTATGCTTCTCCCTTTAAGCTGACTTGGGGTGATAAAGTCTCAGATCATTTTGTAGATTTTAGCCTTAAGGGGTTGGATTTAAGTAAAAAAGAGAAGAGGACAGTGTCCACAGTGGGCTGGTATTTCCTTAATGCTATTTACACTGAATCACAGAGAAGGGAGAAGGCAGAGGCAGAAGTTAAGGTATTAAAAGACCAGCTAGCAGTTGCTTCAGAGTGTGTTCGTTCAACTGCTAGTCGGGCTAATGATTTGCAAGAGCAATTTGCAAAAAAGGAAGGGCCGTAAACCTGTTAGTAAAGCCAGGGTATGTGCCATTGTCACATCCCAAAATTGGGATTGTGAGGATGTGCTCTCCTCAAATGATAGTGAGGATGAGGAGATAGAGTTTGATATTTCGCATGATGATCTGCTAGTGCGAAAGAAAAAGTATGCCAGACCTCTCATTACTAAGCATAGGAAACGGCAACATAATAGAGAGGATATGGTAGATGAGGAGGTGCATTATCGCAACCCTAGAGATGTTGAATTTGAAGAAGTACGGGAGTTTACACAAACTTAACTCCATGAGCTGGCAAAACAATACAAACAAAGGTCTGGGGAACCCCTACTGACCTGGCTCCTACGCTTATGGGATGAAGGGGCAGACAGTGTTGTTTTGTCAGGTAAGGAAGCAGTGACTATGGGAGTGTTAACTCATGATCCATAATTGCTTTAGGCAATACGAAAAGCCCGAGAGTTTAGCGTGAATTTTTCACTGTTAGACCTCGTGAGAGATGGAATAGTCCGAGTATACACTAGTCCTACTGACCTGGAAAATACCTACTCATGGAGATCAATAGGAGAGGGTATTTCCAGGTTACATGAAATGGGTTGTATAACAGAATTAAATACATTTCCAGGATGGATGGGTCAAGATATGGAACCCTTTATGGCTGCTCTGCGCTCTAAGCTGATAAAGTCTGCGCCATTTAATCTCAGGGCTCCTTTATTGTCCTTGTTGGGAGGCCTGGGATTAAACAGCAAGATTCATGAAGCCACTACCCTTTTAAGCCAGTTGGGGGAGCTAGAGGACACTAAAACAAAACCTGTCAGGGCAGTTGATAAGGTCAAGGCCAGACAGGAAGAATACAAGCAGAAAAGAACAGAGAAGAAAGGGAATGGGGTAGAGAAGACAGGAGGTGAAGAGAAATCCAGGCTAGTTATTTCTAGGAAACAAATGTGGGTGGACCTATTAAAGGCAGGAGTACCTAAAGATGAGATAGATGGCATTTCTACTGCAGAAATGCTGAAGAGGTGGAAACGTTTAGTAGGGAAAACTGTCAGGGTTAGAAACACTACTCCTAGTGAAGATAACAGCAGCCTGGACTTAGAGAAAACAGAACAGACCCCTCCTGTTAGCCCCAAACCAATTCCCAAAACTGAACATGAACCCAAATCCCTTTATCCTGGGGAGGAGTTAGAGAGAATCAGAAAAGGGGATTGGGAGGTTCCTTATCCTTTATGAAGGGAAGGTGAGTCTCCTGTAATAACCTTGAGGGCAGTGACAGCAGGAGACCGATGCCCATATGCACCTGTCACTGGATGGTTTGGGAAGTCATCTTCTCCTACACATGTAATGGCTTTAGTTGATAGCAGAGCCAAAGTTACACTTTTGCAAGGAAATCCTTCCCATCACAAAGGAGAATTGATTTATGTAGAAGGTTTGGGAGGGCAAACTACACCAGCAGTTAGGATACGGGTGAAATTGGCTATTGGCAAGGGATCAGGATTTATAACAAATGTTTTGGTATCAGAGTTACCCTAAAATATTCTTGGGATGGATGTACTTCAAGGTCAGTCAATTCAGACTGAAAGAGGTACATTCACATTTGGATATCCTGATAAAGCGTAAATCTGATTAGGGTGGTGAAGGCTGTGGTCAGAGGTCATGTGAAATGGACCCCTGTCTACATTCCTCCACCAGAGAAGCCAGTCTGTCTCAAGCAGTACAGATTTCCTAGAGGCCACAAAGAAATTGGGGAGACTATTCAAGAACTGTTGAGAGTAGGGATCCTTAGACCTGCTGTAAGTCCTTTCTCGTCTCCGGTGTTCCCAGTAAAAAAACCTGATGGGACATATAGAATGACTGGATTACAGAGGTCTAAACAAAGTGGTACCTCCATTGAAGTCAGCTGTACCAGATATGATCTCAATTGATGAGAAAATTGCTAAAAATGCAGGAGAATATCATGCTGTGATAGACCTGGCTAATGCTTTCTTTTCGATTTTAATAGATCCAGAGTGTCAAGACCAGTTTGCTATGGTGTGGGACAGCCGCCAGTACACTTTAACTGTCCTTCCGCAAGGCTATCTTCATTCTCCAACGATTTGTCATGGACTGATTGCCCAAGATTTATGTACCCTGAATTTGAAAGTCGCTGTGTTTTACTACATTGATGACATCATGATCTCTGGGACAAAAGAAGATGTAACTGAAGCACTGCACCTGCTAATAGAGCAATTGGAGAACAGAGGGTGGGCTATCAACAGAGACAAAATCCAAGGACCTGGCACAGAAGTGAAATTCCTGGGAATGATGTGGACTGGGCCGCAGAGGAAAATTCCAGAGACAGTTGTGCAAACTATCCAGGCGCTGTCGCCTCCTACTACCAAAAAGGAGGCACAGAAGTTCATTGGAGTTGTGGGGTTCTGGAGATCGTTCATCCCACATTTTGGCGGATTCTGAGGCCTATATATAATGTCACCAGAAAAAAGACTGAGTTCTCATGGGGTTCAGAGCAGCGGACTACATTCCTGGCTGCTAAAGAAGCTGTTTTGCAGCATCAGGGATTAGGACCGTGAGACAAGGAGTACCATTTCAGCTGGATGTAGTGGAGCAGAATGGTACCATATCTTGGAGTCTGTGGCAGCCAAATGAAAAGAAAGGACTGAGAGCAATACCCATTGGATTTTGGTCCAAACAACTGACAGGGGCACAGAAGAGATACACGCCCCTAGAGAAGTACCTGTTCGGGGCTTACACAGCACTTCAACATGTAGAGACCATTACAGGAAAGGACACAGTCACCATCCACACTGCATTGCCAATAGCAGGATGGGTGGGAGATAATGGACTGACCACTAGGGCAGCTGTAGCCCAGAACCAGACACTGATGAAATGGAAGTGGTACCTTCAAGAAAGAGGGGGTATTGCAGCTGGGGATCTTAGAGACATTTCAAAACAGTTGGCTGGGCTTGTCACTTTTACCAGCACCCAGCCAAAAGAAGAAATTCCTGTGCTGCAGTCATCCCCCATTCAAGAGGCTCCACCCTTTGAGTCTCTGTCAGAAGACATGAAGGAGTCAGCGTGGTTCACTGATGGTTCAGCCATAGTTGGATGTAACCTCGTCTGGACGTAATGGACAGCAGCAGCCTACAACCCAAGTACAGACACAGTCCTGCAGGAGACTGGAACTGGAGGGTCCAGTCAGTATGCAGAGTTGAAAGCTGTGGCAATGACTCTTCAGGAGGATCCTTCTTCCCATGTCACTATCTACACTGACAGCTGGGCGGTTTTTAAAGGACTGACAACTTGGATGCCCACGTGGAAGTCCAACGAATGGATGATTCATGGAAAGGTGGTGTGGGGAGGCAAGGAAGTCTGGGACTACATCTGGAAGGAAGCTCACTCCCGCACGATAAATGTGGGGCATGTTGATGCACATGTGCCCCTAGTCCCAGACTTTGAGAACTATAGTTGCAGATGAAATCGCCAAAGTGAAGGCAGTTGTGCCAATTGATCCTGTCTTGATGAACTTGGCCAACTGGGCCCACAAGCAATCTGGACATTTAGGGCAGAAAGCAACATATGAATGGGCACACCAGAGAGGATTGCCTATATCCATGGACATGATAAAGACTGTAATAGGGAACTGTACAGTGTGTGGAGAAGTGCGACAATGGCCATTGCAAAAGTACTCCACCGGGTCGATTAAGAGGGGTGAGAGGCCTGCAGAGATCTGGCAGATTGACTTCATCAGTCCCCTGCCCCGGGGAAACAATGGACTGAGATATTGTTGCACTGCAGTGGACACCTATTCAGGACTTATGCTTGTTCATCCTTGCAAACGTGCAGATCAAGCCGCAATGCTTCAACTGCTCCAGAAATTTGTCGTTGCTTATGGTTGTCCCAAACAGGTGCAAAGTGATAACGGCTCACACTTCACCGGATCAACAGTACAGCAGTGGGCCAAAGATTCTGCAGTGTACTGGTTGTGCCACATCCCATACCATCCACAGGCAGCTGGTTTGATTGAAAGATACAACGGGCTATTGAAGGACCAGATACGCAAACTTACACCCACACATACACTAAGGGGGTGGGATCTGGTCCTCACACAGGCAGCCATGTTGTTAAATTCTAGGCTAATAGCCAAAAGAAAACCATATGAGAGGATGGTAGGGGCTGGGGCACAGATTCCACAGCTGGAGTGCAGAGTTCAGTATTTATGTAAGGTTCCTGAAAGAACAGGACTTAACAGATACCATGTTACTGCTTCCCATGACATAGAAACCAAGAGTGATGTATCTGAAGCTGAAGCCTATCTAGGAATGAGAGGGAATCTGGCAGGAAGGTTTGAAGTTACATTTGCATTGACAGATGAGCTTCAAGACAATGGCTGGGACTCTGACTGGTTAGTGGATACTTCTCAGCAAGAGTGGAAAGTGAGGCTACATAACAGCAAACCTTCCAAAATAAACAGCAGTGATCTTCTGGGAAATATCAGTATATTTCCTCTCCTCCCTACTGATGTTCTTTAGGAGGGTCAGAAGTGGGTACAGGCAGGGGGCAAAGTGTTAGTCAGATATCCAGGCAAGAAGCCACTTAGAGGAGATATTTTAGCTGAAGGGCCTGGATCTACTGTTTATGTATTATTAGAAGGAACAGATAATCCGCTTTGTTTTCCACTCCACAGGCTGTCTCCGATTTGATCCATAGGAAGACCAGAGAAAAGTGGTTACATGATGGAAAGAATGACGGAAGATTGCAAGAGCTGTGGAGAGCAAGGCCTTTGATGTATTACAAGCCTTTACTTGTTTCTAAAGAACTTTAGAATGGACTTTCTAATGAACTTTTTTAGTTAAAGACTGAAACACCTTCTCAGTGACAGAAATGGGAGGTGTGGCATTCAAGGAAAATTAATGTTTAGAATGAGTTTAGTAATGAAGAGATTTTGTGTGTAGTCTGAGAAAAAATAATCTAGGGCGGAATGTGTTTTGCGTTTGTTAAAATATGATTTTTTTTATTAATAAGACTTACGATACATGGGACATAACATTACACAATAGTGGTTGGTCATAGAGATATTGTCAGTTTTTGGCTTGAGTAGATTTCTCAAACAAATGCTGTTTTATACAATGGGGGTAAATATCATTGTTGTATTCAAATGACTGTTCAATTAACAGGCTATTGTCTCTATAGCTACAGTAAACAAGTAAGAAATGTACTTTTCTGAGGTTCTTTCAGCTCTCAAACTGAAAGAATGACTGTTAGATTACTGTCAGGTGTTGGCTTGATTAGACAATAGGTACGTAGATACAGTTTTCAACAGTCCATTGTTTCTACAGCTACAGTAAACAGGCATGTTTTCTGTTGTTTGGTAACTATGGCAAACAGCCTGACACATAAAAGGGGTGAGTAGGGAGACACACACACCATCATGCTTTGAAGATCAGAAGCCACTACTCATGATACAAGAACACTGCCTGGTGTCCAAGAAGCATCGTTGCCAATGGAGATCACGAACATACAGTTACAGAAGATAAGTAACATTTAAGTGTATTTGTACTGATATGGACTATAGGCTGTTTATTTGATAGGCATTTTGCTTCTTATAGAGATCTGTCAGTCTTGTATTGTATTCCTAAAATTGTAATAGTTTTGTATGTACAGCATCTTTGTATAGTAAAAGCACAATTTACACACTGCAGAAATCTCAGCTTCCTTGCTTATACCACAGAGTAACCTTGCTAGATAGACGCAAGCAAAACAAGTGCATCAAGGACGCTCATGGTCACTCTGCTCCCTGCCATTCTGGTCTCCTCCAGTCATGCTGTCCCCCCATAATGCCCTCCACTGTGTCTGCCCCCTCCCATCATTCTGCCCTCCGCTACCACCCCTCCCATCATACTGTCCTCTGCTACCACCCCTCCCATCATTCTGCCCTCCGATATCACCCCTCCCATCATACTGCCCTCTGCTACCACCCCGCACATCATACCGCCCTCCACTACCACCCCTCCCATTATTCTGCCCTCAGCTACCACCCCTCCCATCATACTGCCCTCTGCTACTACCCCTCCCATCATTCTTCCCTCTGCTACTACCTCTCCCATCATTCTGCCCTCCGCTATCATCTCTCCCATCATACTGCCCTCCGCTACCACCCCTCCCATCATACTGCCCTCAACTACCACCCCTCCCATAATTCTGCCCTCCGCTACCACCCTTCCCATCATACTGTCCTCCACTACTACCCCTCCCATCATACTACCCTCCGCTACCACCCCTCCCATCATTCTGCCCTCTGCTACCACCCCTCCCATCATTCTGCCCTCTGCTACCACCCCTCCCATCATTCTGCCCTCCACTACCACCCTTCCCATCATATTGACCTTCGCTACCACCCCTCACATCATAATGCTCTTCACTACCACCCCTCCCATCATACTGCCCTCCGCTACCACCCCTTCTATCATACTGCCCTCCACCCCCACCCCTCCCATCATACTGCCCTCCACTACCACCCCTCCAATCATACTGCCCTCTACTACCACCTCTCCAATCATACTGCCCTCCACCACCACCCCTCCAATCATACTGCCCTCCATTACCACCGCTCCAATCATACTGCCCTCCGCTACCACCCCTCCAATCATACTGCCCTCCGCTACCACCTTTCCCATTATACAGCCCTCCACTACCACCCCTCCTATCATACTGCCCTCTACTACCACCCCTCCCATCATACTGCCCTACACTACTACCCCCTCCTATCATACTGACCTCTACTACCACCCCTCCCATCATACTGCTCTCCACTACACCCCCTCCCAACATACTGCCCTCCACTACCCCCTCCCATCATACTGCCCTCCACTACCACCCACTTTTATCATACTGCCCTCCACTACCCCCTTCCATTATACTGCTCTCCACTACCACCCTTCCTATCATACTGCCTTCAACTACCACTCCCCCCATCATACTGCCCTCTACTACCACCCCTCCCATCATACTGCCCTCCACTACCACCCCTCCTATCAAACTCCCCCTCCCATCATACTGCCCTCCACTACCCCCCTCCCACCATACTGCCCTCCACTACTCCCCTTCCATCGTAGCTTATCCCAGAACCCTCACTCTGTACATAGCTCATCCCAGAACCCTGCACCCTGTATATAGCTCATCCCAGAACCCTGCACCCTGTACATAGCTCATCCCAGAACCCTGCACTCTGCATGCAACTCATCCCAGAACCTGTACTATGTACATAGCTCATCCCAGAACCCTGCATATAGCTCATCTCAGAACCCTGCACCCTGTATATAGCTCATCCCAGAACCCTGCACCCTGTGCATAGCTCCTCCCAGGACCCTGCACCCTGTACATAGCTCATCCCAGAACCCTGCACTCTGTACATATAATACAATACATAAAAGAACCGCACTAAATATAAGCAATCAATGAATCCTCAATTATTTCAAATGCTGTAAAGTGATCAATATAAAATAAATTAGATATCAACACAATATATATGTGAAAAATAATCAGAGAAATGTGCTATAAAACTAGATGTAGATAATGTAAAAAGTGACAAAAAAAGTTAAAGTCCGTGACAGTAAAAGTGACTTCTGATACCAACAGTCCTTATTGCAATATGTTCCACCAATAGTGATTGAAAACTTTAGTGAATAAAAACATCTTGTGAGAAGAATCCACCACCTATGTAGATATATGTTTACCAGAGGTAAGCTGTAATGAAGCTTATGCCAGAAATCCACTCAGTGGGGACACCACCATCTGTCTCAGCATAGAGGGAGGATCACCCAGGACTCACCGACAACAAGGCCCAATAACTCAGCAATGGAAACCAGAGGTAAGCTGTAATGAAGCTTATGTCAGAAATCCACTCAGTGGGGACACCACCATCTGTCTCAGCATAGAGGGAGGATCACCCAGGACTCACCGACAACAAGGCCCAATAACTCAGCAATGGAAACCCAGGGGAATAAAAAACACATCCTCCATAGTGTGAATCCGCTTGAATAGTTTATTGAAAACAGTAAAAGTAGCGCACTTACCAAAAAGAACAAATAAAACAGCATGTAATATAAATCAGCCGGCCGGCCTGCATGCACCCGTTCGCAATGGGATGGAAACGATGACGTCAGCGCGTCTGCCTTCCGACGTACGTTTCGTCCTATTGGACGTTGTCATAGGACCCTGCACCCTGTGCATAGCTCCTCCCAGAACCCTGCACCCTGTACATAGCTCATCCCAGAACCCTGCACTCTGTACATAGCTCATCCCAGATCCCTGCACTCTGTACATAGCTCATCCCAGAACCCTACACCCTGTACATAGCTCACCCCATGTACATAGCTCATCCCAGAACCCTGCACTCTCTACACAGCTCATAATAAAAGCATATTTTGTAGGTACAAGGAAGCCTGAGTTTTTTTAATGACGCCCCTTAAGCTCCTCCCACTGTCAGAAGTTTGACCACGCCCACATTTGCCGCGGCTCGCTATGCAAGGTTAATTCCTTCCTCAAGTGTCCCTCATTCTGAAGTTCAAAAGTTGGGAGGTATGAAAAAGTGCTATTTCTTATTCTCATGTGAGTTGCCAAATTACCACTACTACTGGAAACAAAAGTGTGCTAAAGGTTTGTTTGGATTATCTGTGTTAACAATGACAAACACAGTATCTTTACCTGTACAAGGTGGTTTAGCTTTTATTGCATCACACTCATGCAGTCAGTCATGGCCCTCAAGTTAACCTACAATAGCTGAGGGACTGGCAAGCAACCAAAACAAATGACCTGATCACCAAATAAAACAGGTTATTCAGGACAACAGATAAAGTTCAGAACAGTCATATAGTATTCAGAGGCAGTGGGCAGAAATATGAAAATCAGGAGCCAGAGAACAGACTGGTATTGTAACTGGAAAGCCAATCAAGATTTATAAGGTATGTAGCAAGGCTCACAGGCATTGACATGAACCTTTTGCTTAGGCACATACTGCATTGAGCAAAATTTCAGCCTTATTGACAGGTGGTAGGCCTGCTCCCACTTGTGCTTGGGAATGAGAACACCATACCCATGGTCACATAACACTCCCCATTTGTGGTAGGCCCAAAGTGTACAGTTACAACTGCCAAAATTCATATGATGACAGATTCCAGTTACTGGAGGCAAGCTCCTTCCTCCAAGAAAACCTCCACAGTCCATAGGTTGTTTTTCCACTGGTTCCTTTTACAAATAATTCAGGGATCTCATGTCCCATAAACCCAGCACAGCCTATGAGTGAAATTGTCTGCACTCAGTTTTAGGTCAGATTTATAATCATTCCCAAACCACCCTATGGCAACTTGGCCTTCTAAATTAAATTTGAAATGAACAGATACACGGGAGCACCCAATTAAATCCCCTGATATCTACAGTAGTAGTGTCATCTGGATTTACCCAGTACTATATAGGGCTGAGAGAGAACATGGATTTTGTGACTTAACGTATTTTTTCAACATTGAATTGACATTTGGTGTGTGTGAACTGTTCCAGTCTGTGAAATATACCTGTAGGGTCCTATTTATTCATTGTTTGTTTGCTCTTCTACTGAAGGGAATAATTGTAGTTTTCAATAACAAGACCCATAATGCGCCTCAGATTGCTGCTTCATTCATTTTTTAACAGATCATTTCAATGTGTACAATCTGCACAGCACTATACCCTCAGGTATAATATCTGCACGGATCATGCCAGTGTGTGATGATAGCATTACTTCAGTTAAAGGAGCTGACAATGTCGGTAGCGAAGATAGTCTACCTAAACCAGAATGTGTCTGCTGACAGCCATTAGGCTGCTTCTTACTGTTATATTTTCTTTTCTGTCATTCTCAAAGCTTTCACGCTTTATTGTACTTGCCTGGACTTGAGGCTGCAGATTATTGGTAATTTAATTTCCACACTATATGTAAAAAATACACCTTCATTTTTAGCAAGAGGTGAATTATTCCAGCATGGTTCCACTCTACAAATGCAGGCTACAACTTCTAGTACCAAAAGTAGCTGTATTATTTAAAGAGGAAGCTGTGCCCAAAAATGCCAAACAAAGGGCAAAGGACTAGTCATCGGTATTGCTGTAATCTTCTTTTGGCCGATTTTTTATCCCAGTACTGATTATGTTTTGTTCTACGCTGTAGAAATGGCTATATTGGTAGAGGAGCAGGCATTGTTTTCTCATGTCAGAGTTGCCCCTGGGTAACTGATGATCTCATGAATGGCGGGGCCATGTTAAAATGGAGGTGAGGAAAGGTACACAGAACAACAAAGCAGAATCAGAGTTGTGCATGCACTGCAGGTCACTAGGTACACTTTACTTTCCAGTGAGGAAAACAGTGAAAAACCCAAATCTCAGTCCAGATCTTCTGAGATTAGCAGCCAGATATACTGTACAGCTGTAAGGCTGTAGGCACAAGAGTGCATAGGCACAGGAAGTACACTAATACATTTTAGAAAGAATTACAATATACCCTGTGTGACCGTTACCAACAGTTGCTTTGCAGACAAGCAGTTAGCCTCTAACTATACACATTTGTACATTTAAAAAAAAAAAAACAAACAAATAAGGAAGAAGACGGGTATAAATGTGAAAATAATCATTTACGTGTATACTTTTTTGGATACAGTAGGGAATGATTAGCAGCCCTGTGAGATTTTGATGGCTAGGGTCAAAATGAGGCACTGGACATAGATATTTGGCTGACAGAAAACTGTCATTATTTGAGCCTACTAACCTGGGTTTTACTGCTCTCAACAAATCTGGGTGCCCCCAAGAAGTTGGGGTCACCCAAATTAAGAAGTCTATGTGTAGCAGTGCCCATAAGAGTGCCAAAAAATGTTTTAACAGCCTAAAGTCTTTTATTTTTTACACAAATGATGACAGAAAAGCAAGAAGCAGCCAGCACGTTCTGGTGGCCAAAAAATCCTACTTTCATCAGGGCTTGAACATTGTATTAAAATATGTATTGGACTCAAAACAAAAAGCTGAAATGACACTATCAAAGAAGGAATAGCCACACTTCTCTTCTTCTCTGATCATGTATTTGGATACACAAACCAACAGTAGGGAAACAACTATGCTCTTTAACCCACTCCTGCCCAGCATAATTTGGCCTCATTAGGCTGACTGAGGTGCTATGGGTATGTAATCCTCCCCTGGGAGCCATTACAGAGGACTGGCCTGACTCCCACCACCAGTAGCAAACAGATGGAAAACACAAGAGACGAGAGCTGAGTCGAGGAGCAACCCATAGCTTTAGTGGTTTTACTAATGTCCCGCATCCCATTACAAAAGAATGTGAGTAGTCCCATCAGTCCTGCACATCTCCTGAGTTGCACCCCCCCCCCTCCTAAAAGGAAGCTCTCAGAACCTAAGGCTTCAAAGATTACATATTTGCTGTGCCTTGATTGTGGCATTGCTTTCCATGACCGATTGAACACCAGGCAGACTCCCACCATACTTTTTATACCAAGCCTTCTGCCCAAGATGCTCCACAAGTGCAGATGACTATGAATGGCGAGGCCATGTTAAAATGGAGGTGAGGAAAGGTCCAGAGAACAACAAAGCAGAATCAGAGATGTGCATGCACTGCAGGTCACCAGGTACACTTTTCCAGTGAGGAAAACAGTGAGAAACCCAAATATCAGTCCAAATCTTCTGAGATTAGCAGCCAAATATACAGCTATAAGGCTGTAGGCACAATAGTGAATAAGCACAGGAAGTACACTAATACATTTTAGAAAGAATTACAACATACCCTGTGTGACCGTTACCAACAGTTACAGTTACCAACATAATTTGGCCTCATTAGGCTGACTGAGGTGCTATGGGTATGTGATCCTACCCTGGGAGCCATTACAGAGGCACCCCAGGGAGGACTGGCCTGACTCGCACCACCAGTAGCAAACAGATGGAAAACACAAGAGACGAGAGCTGAGTCAAGGAGCAGCCCATAGCTTTAGTGGTTTTACTAATGTCCCACATCCCACCATCCCACAACAAAAGAATGTGAGTAGTCCCATCAGTCCTGCACATCTCCTGAGCTGCACCCCCACCCCCCCTCCTAAAGGGAGGCTCTCAGAAGCTAAGGCTTCAAAGATTACATATTTGCTATGCCTTGATTCTTGCATTGCTTTCCATGAAGAATTGAACCCCAGGCAGACTCCCACCATACTTTTTATACCAAGCCTTCTGCCCAAGATGCCCCACACTTACAAGTGCAGGGCTGGCACTTCCTCGCTATCTATTGTACACCCCACTCAGTACTCTGGGGACCTCTAATGACTACCTAGACATTTACATTGCCTATTCTTCACTACATGGTTCCCAAATCTAACTATGTTGACATCTAGTGACCAGTTTGGGATATTACACTGGGTACTCCTGTACCCCTACTGTACGGTTACCGTATTGTGTCTGCCGCTGATATTGTCATCATTACTTGCTGATTTATCACCTACCATAGATTTACTAATACAGATTCATATACCTAGGAGTTTTCTGTTTTGAGCCCAATAGACATTTTGATACAGTATTCAAGCCCTGATGAAGGGGTTTTTTTGGCCCCCAAAAGATGTTGGCTACTGCATGCTTTCCTGTTTGTTTGGCACTCTTATGCCCTGTACACACGGTCGGACATTGATTGGACATTCCGACAACAAAATCCATGAATTTTTTCCGACGGATGTTGGCTCAAACTTGTCTTGCATGCACACGGGCGCACAAAGTTGTCGGAAAATCCAATCGTTCTGAACGCGGTGACGTAAAACACGTACGCCGGGACTAGGGATGAGCCAAACACCCCCCCTGTTCGGTACGCACCAGAACATGCGAACAGGCAAAAAATTTGTTCGAACACGCGAACACCGTTAAAGTCTATGGGACACGAACATGAACAATCAAAAGTGCTAATTTTAAAGGCTTATATGCAAGTTATTGTCATAAAAAGTGTTTGGGGACCTGGGTCCTACCCCAGGGGACATGGATCAATGCAAAAAAAAGTTTTAAAAACTGACGTTTTTTCGGGAGCAGTGATTTTAATAATGCTTAATGTGAAACAATAAAAATGTAATATCCCTTTAAATTTCATACCTGGGGGGTGTCTATAGTATGCCTGTAAAGGGGCGCATGTTTCCCGTGTTTAGAACAGTCTGACAGCAAAATTACATTTCAAAGGAAAAAAAGTCATTTAAAACTACTCGCGGCTATTAATTCATTGCCGGTCCGACAATACACATAGAAGTTCATTGATAAAAACGGCATGGGAATTCCCCACAGGGGAACCCCGAACCAAAATTTTTAAAAAAAATGACGTGGGGGTCCACCTAAATTCCATACCTGGCCCTTCAGGTCTGGTATGGATATTAAGGGGAACCCCGGCCAAAATTTTTTTAAAAAATGATGTGGAGGGTCCCCCTAAATTCCATACCAGGCCCTTCAGGTCTGGTATGGATATTAAGGGGAACCCCGGCCAAATTTTAAAAAAAAATGACGTGGGGGTCCCCCTAAATTCCATACCAGGCCCTTCAGGTCTGGTATGGATATTAAGGTGAACCCCGCTCCAAAATTTAAAAAAAATGGCGTGGGGTCCCCCCAAAAATCCATACCAGATCCTTATCCGAGCACGCAACCTGGCAGGCCACAGGAAAAGGGGGGCGAGAGAGCGCCCCCCCTCCTGAACCGTACCAGGCAACATGCCCTCAACATTGGGAGGGTGCTTTGGGGTAGCCCCCCAAAACACCTTGTCCCCATGTTGATGAGGACAAGGGCCTTATCCCCACAACCCTGGCCGGTGGTTGTGGGGGTCTGCGGACGGGGGGCTTATTGGAATCTGGAAGCCCCCTTTAACAAGGGGCCCCCCAGATCCCGGCCCTCCCCTCTGTGTGAAATGGTAAGGGGGTACAAAAGTACCCCTACCATTTCACTAAAAAACTGTCAAGAATGTTAAAAATGACAAGAGACAGTTTTTGACAATTCCTTTATTTAAATGCTTCTTCTTTCTTCTTTCTTCTATCTTCTATCTTCCTTCATCTTCTTCTTCTTCTGGTTCTTCTGGTTCTTCTGGTTCTTCCTCTGGTGTTCTCGTCCAGCATCTACTCCGCGGTGTCTTCTTCCCTTCTCCTCGGCCCGCTCCGCATCCATGGCATAAAGGGAGGCTCCCGCTCTTCTCTTCATCTTCTTCTCTTCATCTTCTTCTCCGGGCCGCTCCGCATCCATGGTGGCATGGAGGGAGGCTCCTGCTGTGTGACGCTTCTCCTCTTCTGACAGTTCTTAAATAATGGGGGGCGGGGCCACCCGATGACCCCGCCCCCCTCTGATGCACGGTGACTTGACGGGACTTCCCTGTGGCGTCACGGGGAATGCCACAGGGAAGTCCCGTCATGTTCCCGTGCGTCACCGGGTGGCCCTGCCCCCGTTATTTAAGAACCGTCAGAAGAGGAGAAGCGTCACACAGTGGGAGCCTCCCTCCATGCCACCATGGATGTGGAGCGGCCCGGAGAAGAAGATGAAGAGAAGAAGATGAAGAGAAGAAGATGAAGAGAAGAGCGGGAGCCTCCCTCCATGCCATGGATGCGGAGCAGCCCGAGGAGAAGAAGGGAAGAAGACGCTGCGGAGGAGATGCTGGATGAGAACACCAGAGGAAGAACCAGAAGAACCAGAAGAAAAAGAAGATGAAGGAAGATAGAAGATAGAAGAAAGAAGAAAGAAGAAGCATTTAAATAAAGGAATTGTCAAAAACTGTCTCTTGTCATTTTTAACATTTCTTGATAGTTTTTTGGTGAAATGGTAGGGGTACTTTTGTACCCCCTTACCATTTCACACAGGGGGGAGGGCCGGGATCTGGGGGTCCCCTTGTTAAAGGGGGCTTCCAGATTCCGATAAGCTCCCCCGCCCGGAGACCCCCACAACCAACGGCCAGGGTTGTGGGGATGAGGCCCTTGTCCTCATCAACATGGGGACAAGGTGTTTTGGGGGGTTACCCCAAAGCACCCTCCCAGTGTTGAGGGCATGTGGCCTGGTACGGTTCAGGAGGGGGGCCGCTCTCTCGTCCCCCCCTCTTTTCCTGCGGCCTGCCAGGTTGCGTGCTCGGATAAGGGTTAGGTATGGATTTTTGGGGGGACCCCACACCGTTTTTTTTTATTTTGGTGCGGGGTTCCCCTTAATATCATACCAGATCTGAAGGGCCTGGTATGGAATTTAGGGGGACCCCCACGTCATTTTTTTTTACATTTTGGCCGGGGTTCCCCTTAATACCCATACCAGACCTGAAGGGCCTGGTATGGAATTTAGGAGGACCCCCACGTCATTTTTTTTTTAATTTTGGTTTGGGGTTCCCCTATGGGGAATTTCCATGCCGTTTTTATCAATGAACTTCTAAGTGTATTGTCGGACCGGCAATGAATTAATAGCCGTGAGTAGTTTTAAATTACTTTTTTTCCTTTGAAATGTCATTTTGCTGTCAGACTGTTCTAAACACGGGAAACATGCGCCCCTTTACAGGCATACTATAGACACCCCCCAGGTACGAAATTTAAAGGGATATTACACTTTTATTGTTTCACATTAAGCATTATTAAAAACACGGCTCCCAAAAAAACGGATGTTTTTAAAACTTTTTTTGCATTGATACATGTCCCCTGGGGCAGAACCCAGGTCCCCAAACACTTTTTATGACAATACCATGCATATAAGCCTTTAAAATTAGCACTTTTGATTTCTCCCATAGACTTTTAAAGGGTGTTCCTCGGCATTCGAATTTGCCGCGAACACCCCAAATTGTTCGCTGTTCGTGTCGAAGCTCATCCCTAGCAGGGACTATAAACGGGGCAGTAGCCAATAGCTTTCGTCTCTTAATTTATTCTGCGCATGCGTGGCACTTTGTGCGTCGGATTTGTGTACATACGATCGGAATTTCCGACAACGGATTTTGTTGTCGGAAAATTTTATAGCAAGCTCTCAAACTTTGTGTGTCGGAAATTCCTATGGAAAATGTGTGATGGAGCCTACACACGGTCGGAATTTCCGACAACAAGGTCCTATCACACATTTTCCAATAGAAAATCCTATCGTGTGTACAGGGCATTAGGCTTCATGTACATTAGCTTACATTTTCCGTGGCCACGTAAAAACGCAGCAAAAAAGCGGCTTGGTCAAAACGTTCCTATCCTAAACGCGATATTTCCACTATCAGGAGAGGGAGGTTGAAGCTTACCTAACTCCTAAAATCTGATAAAAGCCTATTTGTACATTGACACAGGCTTTTATGGGGTTGAGTTTAGGAGCTCTGACAAAAAAATGCCAAAAGCTCCTAAACTCAAGTTTAGGAGCTGCCAGAGTAGGCTAGTGCACATGAAGCCTTATTGGTACAACTACTACAACTACTATTGGCACACACACTCTCAGGTTGAACTGGATAGATCAATGTCTTTATTCAAACTTAGTAACTATGTAACTTATTAACTATGTAACAGCAGAAGGTTTTTATTGCTGTTTGTGTCCTTCATGGGGAGATTCGCCTTCTCTGTTTGTCTTAGTCACTAGGGCTGGGATAGGGGAGAGGGGGGGAGGAGGGGCAGTTGCCTCGGGTGCTGGTATCATGTGAGGTGGAGGGGTCGCCGCAAGGTGAGTTCCTGCTGCTACAATCTGACAGGAGTAGTAACAGCAGCATCACTACTTCTGTCAGCTTAGTGCTGGTAGATGAGAAAGCCAGGAGGAAGTGTGGACTATGCCCTTCTTACACTGCAGTTCTCCTGGATTGAGACTGTCAGATTGGGACTGTTCAGGGTTTGCTTACCCGCTCTCAGCAAAGAATGTACTGTATGTAGGGAGCAGGTAATAAAACCCTGAAAAGTCCAGATATGACAGTCAGTGGTGTCCCTGAGCTGCGATCTCATACCCATGCAGCAGCTGGCATCCCTCCCAGCCAGCTGCATGTTAAAAGTGTTGGAAGTCAGCTTCCCCTAGGCTTCTCCTCAACTCTCACACATCCTTCTGCCACGCTTCATCTTAGGTGTGTGTTGGAAGGAGGAGGAACTGCACTGGAAACACAATGGGGGGGGAGAGACAGAGTAAAAAAACATTTGGGAATTGGGAAGTGCTGGGAATGAGAGTATTTGTGCTAGGAGGGGGAGGCAATAGGATTTATGCTAGGTGGGGGGATTGGGGGGATTTGTGCTGGGGGAGGGGAAGGGGGATTTGTGCTTGGAGGGGTAATTTGGTGGGTGACAAGGGAAGGATTTGTTATAGGAGGGAAAATTTGGAGGGATGGTTTTTGCTAAGAAGGGGGATTTATGCTGAAAGAGGGGAAAGGGGTGGGGAGATTCATGATGGGAAGGGGAATTTGGGGAGCAACGAGGGCAGGATTTGCTCTAGGAGGGGAAATTTGGGTGTGGGGAATGTGCTAGGAGGGGTTATTTGGGCTGGGAGGGAGGATGGGGGAAGGATGTGTGCTAAGAGGGGGAATTTGTGCTAGAAGAGGGGAAGGGGGATCTGTGCTGGGGGGACTGGGGAATTTGGAGGGTAGCAGGGGGTAAGATTTATTCTTGGAGGGGAAATTAATTTGGCGGGGATGTGCTTGGAGGCTTGGGGGGATTTGTGCTGGGGGATGGTGAAGAAGAGGATTAATCTAGGAGGGGTTTGAGGGAATTGTGCTGGAAGGGATGAGTTGGGGGAAGGTTTGTGCTAGAAGAGGAAATTTTGGGTGGGATTCATGTTATGAAGGGTAATTTGGGGGGGGATGTGTGCTAGTAGTGATGATTGGGGGGGTACTTGCGCTATAAGGGGTGATTAGGGGGGGTTGTGCTAGGAGGCGGGATTTGCAGAGAAAGAAGATTTGAGCCAGGGCGGGGATGGGTAGATTAACAACGAATGTGATTGACTATAGAGCACTTCATTTTTGCTCCTCTGTTTTTCTTGTCCAGATGACCATGTTTTGTACTATTCTGCAATATATGCATGCGTTTTGCTATTCTGGTCCTGTTTGCTTTATTGATTCTACTTGGCACCTGTTTAGTAAACGATTTACAGTTACTCTCTGACTGATCATTCAGCTGATTACACAATATGTTACACTTGGCATCTGTGAACAGGACTGGCCATGCCAGAAAATGGTGATGGAAGTGGCGCACTCGGCTGTACTAATAACTAAACAAATGAAAGTGCAGCGCAAACTGTTAAAAGCATTAAATAAAAGCAATAAATAAAAAGTCCATCTAGTAAGACATATATTAAATTCTTCTTGGCACAAACAGACTGGTCCCCTTTTCCTGCGTCTCAGATGTCAAATACAAAATCGTATGGGTACGCTTACCAGAAAGGATGGACCCCTTAATTATAGGGGGTCAGACACGCCTGGATGAATATCTGATGGGCAGCTGCCTTAAATCTCGTCTGCGGTGGTCGGTCAAACAGTATATCTGAAGTGAAGCCGTAACCGGACAGCAAGCTTAAAAATTAGAGTGGCTTTAGCCCACCCAAGGCCTCTAAGCTTGCTGATGACCACAGTATTCAGATGGCAGAGATCGCTCTGTAGGATTCACTTCTGGTATCCACACACTGGGAATTCATCACATGTATCTTCACTGTGCAAATCCTGCATCCTCTGGTGTCAGATCTGACCATTCCCATCACTGACTGACTCGGCTGTACTACTCCAAGAGGAATTAGCCAACCTACTGGACCTGGATCAATGATCCCTTGATCCTAAGGGAATACTTGCCACAACAAGTACCCATGTATTTTAAAGGGGCTTCCACATTCTGATCAGCCCCCACATACTCAGACCCCCACATCCACCAAGCCAGGGTTGTCTTTGTCCTCATCAACATGGAGACATGATGCTTTGGCAGGGGGTGATATACCTGCTCAGATAGGGGTCTGGGGAGCATGCTTTTTCTTGTTTTGCACTGGATGTACCGGACCTCATCAGGCCTATGTGTCTGGTACATGATGGAACCCATGCCATTTAAAAGGTGGCTTTTTTGTGGGGTATACCTTATGATCCATCCAGAATAAGGAGCAGGTATGTATAAAGTGAACCCCCCAATGCTTTGTTTACAAACTGAATGAAACAGCAGGAAAATGTCTTTTACCAGCAAATGTTTTTTTTTTCTAAATGTCTCTTTTGCTGTAGTACATTTTACAGATGCACCTCTTCAAAAGTAGGTTTAGGGTCAAACATGTTGTTTAAAGTGTACCTCCACTTTTGGTGAGAAAACAGGAAGGTGCAACTTAATTAAGATGACATGGATGCCTTATCTGTTATATGCTCTACACAAGTCTCCAATTTGGATAAATAGACAATGGTTTCAGAAGATTGATTTTATATTTAGAGAAATGATTTGGAAAAAAAAACAGTCGAGGATACGGCTACACACTTTACAGTTGCCAAAGGATGGGGGGGATTGGCAGTTCCGCATCCATGGTGTTATTTTTTGGCATCGCAGTTGCAGCATTCGAAAGGTTGTAATAATTTGTCTGAATATAATCCAAACAGGGATTTGTTGTTACAGGGCAGTTTGATAGAGGCTTTGGGGGCTGATTTCTTCTCAATTAAATATCCTACCTTATTAATGTTAAAGAAATTATGGAAAGTGGTTAAAGGAATATTAGAGTATCAGGGATTTACAGATCTCTCACTATTGTGGAACAATAGGCATTTGCAGGAATTGTCCAAAGTAGAGAACAGCAGGGATTGGGAGAGATGTGGACTTACCCGCCTCTCCCAATTATACAGGTTGGGTGTATTTAAGTCATTTTTGGAGTTAGGGGGGATTAAGGTATATCAAATAAGTCCTTTTTTAAATATTTACAAGTTAGACATGCCTGATTATTAAATTTAAAGAGAAACCACCAGAATGGAGTGAGGCAAATTTTCTTTGGATAATTGATGCTGATGTATCTAGAGGTTTAATCTCATTTATATATGACAGTATTTGTGAAAAGTGATAAAGGGAAATGAGGAGTTCCCTTGTAGGAGGGGCTGGGATGAAGATCTGGGAGATATATATCCAATGAACAATGGAAGTAAATCTTGGAGATGGGCCCCTTAAGCACTCTGTCACCATCACAATCAGTGTCTTACCTGATGTTACTACATAGAGCATACAAAACACCTCAGAAATTATTTCTTTATGGGAGGAGGATAGATGCTAGATGTCCAAGATGTAGGGACTCAAAGGGTGATCTAATTCACATGATGTGAAGGTGCCTCAAATTAAATAGATACTGGAGCAAAGTTGTGGATAAAATAAATAAGACATTTGGAGTATCTCTTGGTTTGGACCCTAAAATATGTTTAGTGAGCTGTATGGAGAAAAATAGGAGTATAGGCGGGAAGCAATTAGCCATAATTAGATGTCATTTTCCTTCACGAAAATTGATAGCAAGAAGGTGGCTGGCAGTGAGCCCACCAACCTGGGTAGAATGGGAGGGGGAGGTTAATAAAACAATAAGAATGGAAAGACTCATCTATAATAAAAGGGGAAATTCCGAAATGTTTAAGAAAATATGGGAAAGTTGGATGAGAGGAGAAATGTTACAGAATTAAGGGCAAAGGGGTCCCATCTCCTACGGATACCAAGAATTGTTTTTTGTGGTACTTTTTTTTTTTCCTTTTTTCTTTTCTTTTTTGCTGTTTGAAATGTGACAAATGGATATATTAAAACAATTTGGAGATAAAAGTAAGAGGTGAACTGAAGTGTATTATGTATACCTGGGGGGTACGTGTTAAATGTTGCATAAATGTATACTTGTTTTTTGTCTTTTTTATATGAATAAAAATTACCTTAATCAAAAAAAAGAAAATGTTAGCAAGTGCATGCATGGGGTCTGTGCTGGGTGTGCGGCGGTTCCCTGTTCTGTCACTGGGAGTAAGGTGGCAGAGGTTTGCTGGACTGGAGGAGAGGGCATGAGCTCAGCAATGTCCCTCCTAATTGCAACATACATCAAGTGTGAAGCAACCTGGCACAACATGTTTCAGAGGAACTCTGTATTTTTATTACTGCATACAGTGACACGACTCATCTGTTCGTTGGGGAACCCCCATAATGTTTGATTCTCACATAAGCGCAGTCCCCACTTGGTCCTGGGCATTGATGAGCTTGTTCACTGGGAAAGGTACCCCCACATGCAAGGCCCCACCCAAAGGAGGGTCTGTGGTCATTACTTTATGTCATTATTACCAAACAGCCTGGTGCACTTTCAGTGTTTTAATAAGGAAAGCTGCAGTGTGTGCATCCCTAAGTAGATAACCCTTGGGGATTATCACACCAAAACTGTAGCTCCTATTGCAGGAGATGCCTAATATTTGAATTGGAGTTAAAACTCCTGAGAAAATCAGTGAGCCAATCACACAAATAGAAAATTTCATTTCTGGGGGCTTTCTGTACACCAGCAGTATACAGAATGCTACTAGGCTGCCCTGCTGTATTTAATTTTTTTTTGACAGTTTTGGAAAATTACAGCACCCGCAGGTTGTAATGGAAGAGTAGTTGTTATGAACATTTTCTTACAAAATTGCTTGTGTACCACTTGTATTTGCTATATTTTTTCATAAGTGGAGTTATCCTTTAAAGGAAATGTGTATTTTTAAGAGAACTAATTCTGAAGATCTGCCTCAGGTTGACATCATTGGGGTTCGGATTAACGTTCCAAACTTTTTGATCTGTTCGGCAAACATCCTGCAGACCAAATTCAGGCACATTCACAACATTACTAGCCCCTAGTTCGCACGTCAGAACCACAGCAGGACTGATTTTTGTTGTTTCCACTCTCAGAGATTTGCTCTAAATATGACTGCAGGTGGGCTGATACTAGGCCAAACTCAGCTATTTACACATATTTTTTCATAAGCTTTCTTTGGTTATATTGAGGAGCAACCATGCACCTGTTTCGAGAAGTATTTTACTAAATGACAACTCTAAATTATTCAATTGGCTGCTATTCAGAATATGTTTCATAAAGTCAGCTTTCCAGGTGTATAGACTTGAAGTGTCATTACACAGTACTTTCCTTTACCAATGAAATTGCAAAGTCTGTACAGAGAAAGTAATAGCAATGGTTTGGGCAGTCAGGATGACAGTATGAAACCTATTATTATGCATGTGAACATGTTACAGATTGTCATAAGCATAACAGAAGGGCAGTTGGATGAACAAGTAGCTGTAACAAACTGATGCCTGATAAATTATTACAAGCTGTGTGAAAATAGAGCACACAGGTCATGCTTCTGGTCTTTTTGTTCTTAAAGTGCAGGTTAATAAACCTCCACTCTATCCAGCCTTTTTATGTAAAAAAAAAAAAAACACTGTCAGAGTTCATTTCTTAGGAAAGCCTTATGCACTTTTCAGTATCATACCCATGGGCTTTGTGTCACTCACTCATATTCAAACCTTTCTAAACACTGACAGTATTCCACCAGAACAGCAGGTCTTGGATTGATACAGCATATGTAAGTAATTTGCAGTGGAGACAAATATATATATTGGTTATATTTCTGGAAGATACAGTACATCCATTATTACATCCAAACCATAGCTCCCAACTGTCCCTAATTTTGAGGGACTGTCCCTGATCTGTAACAAAGTCCCTCTTTTATCCTGATTTGTCCCTCATTTTGGTCTGATCTATATATTTGTATATAAAATGCACATTTTTATGTTTCCAAAAGTTTTTCCCAGTGCTAAACCTTTCATCCAATTTCTAAATGCAATTGTAAATTTCAAAAGCCAGAATAAAGGAATAGTAGTGGTTAGAAAAGGAATTTATGGGTTTAATCTATAGATTTCTTGTATAAGAGGGTGTGGCAGGGGGTGTCCTATGCCTACATACCATATTTATCGGCGTATAACACACACTTTTTTCCCCTTTTTTCCCCTTAAAATCAGGGGAAAATCATGGGTGCGTGTTATACTCCGATCCCCGCCAATCTCTGCTCCGCTGAGGGGAGAGGAGCGAGTGCCACCGATATCACATAGCCAAGTGTACTTGGCTAGTCTTGGCTCCGCTCACAGTCACACCCAGTCCCGCCATTGGACCTGTATTATGTCCATCATAGGGGTGGGACTGGGCGGGACTGCGAGAGGAGCTGAGCATAGCCGAGTACACTCGGCTTTGTGTATGTCGGCAGTGTTCCGTGTAGAGCTCATAATCAGCTGTTGATGTTCGGAGACTTTCGGCATCTCCTATGTCCTCCGTACTGCGCAAGCGCTGCGCCTGCGCAGTACAGGGCGGACGCTATCCGATGGGGGACATTATTCGACAGGACACCAGCGCTCGCTCCTCTCCCCTCAGCGGAAATTTTAAATAATCAACCTGTCTGGGCAAGTCTGCAATGACACAAGGCTGCAATGGCAATGACACAAGGCTGTAATGGCAATGACACAAGGCTGCAATGGTAATGACACAAGGCTGCAATGGCAATGACACAAGGCTGCAATGACAATGACACAAGGCTGTAATGGCAATGACACAAGGCTGCAATGGCAATGACACAAGGCTGCAATGGCAATGACACAAGGCTGCAATGGAAATAACACAAGGCTGCAATGGTAATGACCCAGGGAAGGCTGCAATGACACTGGACAAGGCTGAAGATGGACACTGATAAGGCTGCATTGATGGGCATTTAAATGTAAGTTTTTTTCCTTAAACTTCCCTCCTAAAAGTTTTCTTCCTTAAAATTCCCTCCTAAACTTGGGGTGCGTGTTATACGCCGATAAATACGCTTTTGCTAATAGGTGTCACTCATTCCAATCTCAAAAAGTCGGGGGTATGCCAAACTGTTTAGCAAACACATAATTACATTATTAGTTGCCTACATTTATTAGAATTTGTTACAAGATCCACCACTTTTGTAAACATTGGTATTGCAGAAACATTAAAGAATATGTTCTGTTATCATACTGGATAAAATACATGAATACTTTCTGATTTTCTTTAAAACCTGTTTTTTTTCTTATTTGTCTTGTTCTTTTTGGGCTTAGAAACATATTTCAATAAGAAAAAACATAATAACATTTCACTTGTACATTCTAAATACCCTGTAGGTCAGCGTGCATTGCAATGAATAAAATATATTATTTGACTTTCAGCTAGATAACCAGTTTAAAGCGCTGGATACTTAACCTGTGTATTTCCATTGTCTTTCCAGTACTACTGTCTTAAAGGAAAGTGTGCTTGTTTTAAGTTCAGTTCAGGGACGGCCTTAATCCAGTGAATGTTTGTAGTTGACTTTGCCTAACCTGACCTGTGACAATCCTCTGCATGCCTCAGTTTTTCTATGATCCTGATTTTGTGATCAGTTACTTAATTTGGTTCCACCTGAACCTCTGCTTCTTTTTGTTCCTCTGATAGGTAAAGATTCTGTATATAGCCCTATAGAACAGTGCACATTCCACATGTGTTTTATCTGCTGCTTAACTGTAGATAGGAAACATTTTAACGTTTATTATAGAAAAAAGACATAGAGCATACATTAGATGAAGCTACAAATGTGTAAACACTGCCATATACTGGTTGAAGAATATATCTCTACTAAATACTGATGTACAGTAGTTTCACAAAATACAGTACTGTATTCCAACACCCCCACTCAACAACTACTCTTTATATTGGTCCCATTTTGTATCTTAGTTTTATAAATCTGTTTCTTGTAAGCGATTTTGTGAAAGCATCTGCAGTCATCATCAGCAGCTCTGATCCAATTTTCTTATAACTTGGAAGTCTTTGCATCTCATCCCATCTAGCTCTGGTTTTAATGGTACACGAGCAACATAGGACAGACATTTGGCTGGGATGCCTTTATTGCTGCTGGTGGATTTCATGATTAACCACTTCAGCCCCAGGAGATTTGGCTGCTCAATGACCAGGCCATTTTTTGCAATACGGCACTACCCAAACAAAATTGACGTCCTTTTTTTCCCACAAATAGAGCTTTCTTTTGGTGGTATTTGATCGCCTCTGCGTTTTTTATTCTTTGCAATATAAAGAAAAGAAGAGCATCAATTTTGAAAAAAACACAATATCTTTTATTTTTTGCTATAATAAATATCCCACATTTTTTATCAACAAAAAAAATTTTTTCCTCAGTTTAGGCCTGTGACAGACCTAGCTGGGACAGAGACTTTTGGAGAGGACTCAATGCTAGCCTCTTGCCTTGCGATTATGGGCCCTGGCATTTGGGGGAATGGTGCTCTTTGTGAGCTGTATGCCTGGGGACCCCTGAGGTGGTGTTACTTTTGATTCAGGTCCATGTCCCCCAAGACACACAGACTCTGGGAACCCTTTATATGCCATATTAGAAATAGTGGCTGATTCATAATGCTGGGACAAATACTGTTAGGAGATGCTGATGTCAACTCCAGCCACCTGTCTGTCTGTTGTCTGCTATAATGTAAAAAAGTCTAGTATGACTTGTCACAGCTTTTAAGAGTCTTTCACCCATTGTTGTTTGTGCTAATTAACCCTGCAATTGTATGAAGGAGTTCTGTGTTGAGATGTATGATAATGTGTATTGTAGTTAGGGAGTCACATCGGCTGCTTTAAGGGATTAGTTAATTAGCTCATGTTAATTTATGTTTCTGGTTACAGGTGTATTGTTAGAGTAATATGAGCAGGAGGTAGGAACCTCCTCGTTAACTGTATATAAGACTTGTATTCTTGTTCTAATAAACTGTCTGATGTTTTACCCTACACTGAGCTACGACTAGTGAATGGGAAAGCTAAGGGGTCCTGGATTGTGTGGTACTGGACAGAGGAGCAGTACGACGGACAGACTCATCTTGAGTACGGGGGTCCATCACAAGGCCGATATGTATTCTTCTACATATTTTTGGTAAAAAAAAAATCGCAATAAGCGTATATTGTTTTCGCAAAAGTTATAGCGTCTACAAAGTAGGGGATAGATTTGACATGACATGACATTTTTATTATTTTTTTTTTATTAGTATACAGCTGGTGCATTTCATTGTTTGATCACATGGTTCAATGTTTATTCCACTTCCATAGTCATTTTTAGTTAATTTCTTTATTACAGTATGTCAGGACTTCTGTGCCCAAGTCGGCTGTGCCATGTGTGAATGCAGTTTGGATGTTTTTCCTCTGTGGCAGTATTAACCACTTCATTGTAGTTCAGCTGATACAGTTCATCTGTAATTTCAGCCTTTGCAGGTAAGATATCCCTTTTTGTGATGGCACAACTGTCATCTTGGAAGGTCACTACATTGCCTTGTTTTGTGAGCATCTTCACTGAAAAAAAGATTAGTTTTAAGATAAGGGACATAGAGGACCTTTTTCACAGGTATCTTTCTGGTGACACCCTGGGAAAAAGGACAGTAAAGAAAACTGTCTTCAAGGTGTGCCTTATGTAATCCTGCATATCCTGGCCCTTCATCAGCTTGGTTTGGAAGAGCTTTTAAAATCAAACACAGTTTATTGCTGAGATTAGCTCTTTCATGCACCTTTTGTAATGCTTTCCACATTTCTTTAACAGTTTCACACTTACATATATGTATGATTTGATCATCTTCTATGCTAAGAGAGATTGAGCTCTGAGTTTTTTTTATCTTTCTCTATCAACTCATCTGAAGGGTGTGGCCTAAGTTAAAGTGATTGTAAAGCTTTGAGTTTTTTTAAATAACAAAAAAGGTCATACTTATCTCCATTGTGCAGTTCCTTTTGCACAGAGTGGCCCTGGCAATCCTCTTGGGGTCCCCCGGAAGCGCTGATAGCTCCTCCCCACATTGTATAACCCCCTAGGAGAGGCGCTCTCCCGGGGGGTTACCTTGCGCTCCCGAATCCAGCATTTGTGTCCACAGAATGCCGGACTCGGCCCCGCCCCCATGTCAGTGGATTTGATTGACAGCAGCAGGAGCCAATGGCTACGCTGCTATCAATCTATCCAATCAAGAGCCGAGAACCCCGAGCAGAGGAAGAGCGTCTCTCAGCCGTGGGAAATTCCAGGACTCAGGTAAGTAAAATGAGGGGCTGGGGGGCTGGTCACTGCCAGGTGTTTTTTCACCTTAATGCATAGGTTTTCTATTATTAGCAGAATTTTCATCTTGAATTTACAAGACTGGTAGTTCTGGTTTGTTAGATTTGCAAATTAAAACTTTGTTGCAGGTGTGTTACTGGCCATTTTTTTTATTCCGTTGCAGTCTTTTTTCTGTTGCTGTATCTTGCACTTATATGCTGTAGCTGGCTATAACTGGGCTAAGACTGGGTTCTCTTTTCTCTGGGCTATGCCTGGGTCCATAACCTGTTAGAGATTCTGCATATAGTCATACAGAACCGACAGTGCACCGTCCACATGTGGTTTATCTGCTGCTTAACTGCAGACAGGAAACAGGAACTTGTTATTATAGAGAAAAAAACATACATACTATAGGTGCAGCTACAGACTTATAAATACTGCCATCTACTGGTTGAAGACTAGATCTCTACTAAATACCGATCTACAGTAGTTGTTGCAAAAAATACAATTCTGTATTCCAATAGATACTTATTCTATTTAACCGGTGTTGACTCCTGGCTTGTCTTTAACCCTCTGAACCACACATCCTCATCTAATACTAACCTCAGCTTGTTTAGGCTGTCCTTGAATTGTCCTTATTAGGGATGAGCTGAACACCCCCCGGTTCGGTTCTCAGTAGAAAATGCCAACAGGCAAAAAATGTGTGCGAACACCGTTAAAGTCTATGGGACACGAACGTGTAAAATCAAAAGTGCTCATTTTAAAGGTTTATATGCAAGTTATTGTCATAAAAAGTGTTTGGGGACCCGGGTCCTGCCCCAGGGGACATGTATCAATGCAAATTTGTTTTTAAAACGGGCGTTTTTTCGGGAGCAGTGATTTTTATAATGCTTAAAGTGAAAAATAAACATGAAGTATTCCTTTAAATATCATGCCTGGGGGGTGTCCTTAGTAAGCCTGTAAAGTACCGCAACTTTCCCATGTTTATAACAGTACCACAGCAAAATGACATTTCTAAAGGAAAAAATTTCATTGAAAACTGTTTGCGGCTGTAATGTATTGTTGGAACCCTGCAACATAGATAAAAATAATTGAAAAACACTGTGTGGGTTCCCCCCCAGTCCATTACCAGGCCCTTTGGGTCTGGTATGAATATTAAGGGAAACCCCACGCCAAAAATACAAAAAAAAAAAAAAATGCAGTGGATGTCCCCTCCCAAATCCATACCAGGCCCTTCAGGTCTGGTATGGATATTAAGGGGAACACCCCACCAAAATTTTAAAACAAATGGCGCGGGGGATCCCCCAGGCCCCCAGCTACTATATACTCTGAATAGCAGTATATATACTATATGACATGCCCTATATACTCTGCAGAAAAACTGGGCCTTAGGTGTTGGTGGTACCAGAACACTGTAAGGCCTCACAGTTACTCTTGTTGGGCGCAGAAACGGGGCCCTGCTGTGAAACATTATATCAGAAATTGTAATTACATGCCCCTGTTAAACAGGGGCAGAAAAATTGGGCCTTGGGTGGTGGTGGTGGTGCCACAACACTGTAACCCCTCACAGATACTCTTTTTGGGCTCAGGAACAAGCCCTGCTGTGAAATATTATATAAAACGTTGTAATTACATGCCCCTGTTAAATAGGGGCAGAAAAATTTCCAACTCAAAAAATTTCCAACTTTCCGCTCACAGTCACACCCAATCCCGCCATTGGACCTGTATTATGTCCATCATAGGGGTGGGACTGGGCGGGACTGCGAGAGGAGCTGAGCATAGCCGAGTACACTCGGCTTTGTGTATGTCGGCAGTGTTCCGTGTAGAGCTCATAATCAGCTGTTGATGTTCGGAGACTTTCGGCATCTCCTATGTCCTCCGTACTGCGCAAGCGCTGCGCCTGCGCAGTACAGGGCGGACGCTATCCGATGGGGGACATTATTCGACAGGACACCAGCGCTCGCTCCTCTCCCCTCAGCGGAAATTTTAAATAATCAGCCTGTCTGGGCAAGTCTGCAATGACACAAGGCTGCAATGGCAATGACACAAGGCTGTAATGGCAATGACACAAGGCTGCAATGGTAATGACACAAGGCTGCAATGGCAATGACACAAGGCTGCAATGACAATGACACAAGGCTGTAATGGCAATGACACAAGGCTGCAATGGCAATGACACAAGGCTGCAATGGCAATGACACAAGGCTGCAATGGAAATAACACACGGCTGCAATGGTAATGACCCAGGGAAGGCTGCAATGACACTGGACAAGGCTGAAGATGGACACTGATAAGGCTGCATTGATGGGCATTTAAATGTAAGTTTTTTTCCTTAAACTTCCCTCCTAAAAGTTTTCTTCCTTAAAATTCCCTCCTAAACTTGGGGTGCGTGTTATACGCCGATAAATACGCTTTTGCTAATAGGTGTCACTCATTCCAATCTCAAAAAGTCGGGGGTATGCCAAACTGTTTAGCAAACACATAATTACATTATTAGTTGCCTACATTTATTAGAATTTGTTACAAGATCCACCACTTTTGTAAACATTGGTATTGCAGAAACATTAAAGAATATGTTCTGTTATCATACTGGATAAAATACATGAATACTTTCTGATTTTCTTTAAAACCTGTTTTTTTTCTTATTTTTCTTGTTCTTTTTGGGCTTAGAAACATATTTCAATAAGAAAAAACATAATAACATTTCACTTGTACATTCTAAATACCCTGTAGGTCAGCGTGCATTGCAATGAATAAAATATATTATTTGACTTTCAGCTAGATAACCAGTTTAAAGCGTTGGATACTTAACCTGTGTATTTCCATTGTCTTTCCAGTACTACTGTCTTAAAGGAAAGTGTGCTTGTTTTAAGTTCAGTTCAGGGACGGCCTTAATCCAGTGAATGTTTGTAGTTGACTTTGCCTAACCTGACCTGTGACAATCCTCTGCATGCCTCAGTTTTTCTATGATCCTGATTTTGTGATCAGTTACTTAATTTGGTTCCACCTGAACCTCTGCTTCTTTTTGTTCCTCTGATAGGTAAAGATTCTGTATATAGCCCTATAGAACAGTGCACATTCCACATGTGTTTTATCTGCTGCTTAACTGTAGATAGGAAACATTTTAACGTTTATTATAGAAAAAAGACATAGAGCATACATTAGATGAAGCTACAAATGTGTAAACACTGCCATATACTGGTTGAAGAATATATCTCTACTAAATACTGATGTACAGTAGTTTCACAAAATACAGTACTGTATTCCAACACCCCCACTCAACAACTACTCTTTATATTGGTCCCATTTTGTATCTTAGTTTTATAAATCTGTTTCTTGTAAGCGATTTTGTGAAAGCATCTGCAGTCATCATCAGCAGCTCTGATCCAATTTTCTTATAACTTGGAAGTCTTTGCATCTCATCCCATCTAGCTCTGGTTTTAATGGTACACGAGCAACATAGGACAGACATTTGGCTGGGATGCCTTTATTGCTGCTGGTGGATTTCATGATTAACCACTTCAGCCCCAGGAGATTTGGCTGCTCAATGACCAGGCCATTTTTTGCAATACGGCACTACCCAAACAAAATTGACGTCCTTTTTTTCCCACAAATAGAGCTTTCTTTTGGTGGTATTTGATCGCCTCTGCGTTTTTTATTCTTTGCAATATAAAGAAAAGAAGAGCATCAATTTTGAAAAAAACACAATATCTTTTATTTTTTGCTATAATAAATATCCCACATTTTTTATCAACAAAAAAAATTTTTTCCTCAGTTTAGGCCTGTGACAGACCTAGCTGGGACAGAGACTTTTGGAGAGGACTCAATGCTAGCCTCTTGCCTTGCGATTATGGGCCCTGGCATTTGGGGGAATGGTGCTCTTTGTGAGCTGTATGCCTGGGGACCCCTGAGGTGGTGTTACTTTTGATTCAGGTCCATGTCCCCCCAAGACACACAGACTCTGGGAACCCTTTATATGCCATATTAGAAATAGTGGCTGATTCATAATGCTGGGACAAATACTGTTAGGAGATGCTGATGTCAACTCCAGCCACCTGTCTGTCTGTTGTCTGCTATAATGTAAAAAAGTCTAGTATGACTTGTCACAGCTTTTAAGAGTCTTTCACCCATTGTTGTTTGTGCTAATTAACCCTGCAATTGTATGAAGGAGTTCTGTGTTGAGATGTATGATAATGTGTATTGTAGTTAAGGAGTCACATCGGCTGCTTTAAGGGATTAGTTAATTAGCTCATGTTAATTTATGTTTCTGGTTACAGGTGTATTGTTAGAGTAATATGAGCAGGAGGTAGGAACCTCCTCGTTAACTGTATATAAGACTTGTATTCTTGTTCTAATAAACTGTCTGATGTTTTACCCTACACTGAGCTACGACTAGTGAATGGGAAAGCTAAGGGGTCTTGGATTGTGTGGTACTGGACAGAGGAGCAGTACGACGGACAGACTCATCTTGAGTACGGGGGTCCATCACAAGGCCGATATGTATTCTTCTACATATTTTTGGTAAAAAAAAAATCACAATAAGCGTATATTGATTGTTTTCGCAAAAGTTATAGCGTCTACAAAGTAGGGGATAGATTTGACATGACATGACATTTTTATTATTTTTTTTTTATTAGTATACAGCTGGTGCATTTCATTGTTTGATCACATGGTTCAATGTTTATTCCACTTCCATAGTCATTTTTAGTTAATTTCTTTATTACAGTATGTCAGGACTTCTGTGCCCAAGTCGGCTGTGCCATGAGTGAATGCAGTTTGGATGTTTTTCCTCTGTGGCAGTATTAACCACCTCATTGTAGTTCAGCTGATACAGTTCATCTGTAATTTCAGCCTTTGCAGGTAAGATATCCCTTTTTGTGATGGCACAACTGTCATCTTGGAAGGTCACTACATTGCCTTGTTTTGTGAGCATCTTCACTGAAAAAAAGATTAGTTTTAAGATAAGGGACATAGAGGACCTTTTTCACAGGTATCTTTCTGGTGACACCCTGGGAAAAAGGACAGTAAAGAAAACTGTCTTCAAGGTGTGCCTTATGTAATCCTGCATATCCTGGCCCTTCATCAGCTTGGTTTGGAAGAGCTTTTAAAATCAAACACAGTTTATTGCTGAGATTAGCTCTTTCATGCACCTTTTGTAATGCTTTCCACATTTCTTTAACAGTTTCACACTTACATATATGTATGATTTGATCATCTTCTATGCTAAGAGAGATTGAGCTCTGAGTTTTTTTTATCTTTCTCTATCAACTCATCTGAAGGGTGTGGCCTAAGTTAAAGTGATTGTAAAGCTTTGAGTTTTTTTAAATAACAAAAAAGGTCATACTTATCTCCATTGTGCAGTTCCTTTTGCACAGAGTGGCCCTGGCAATCCTCTTGGGGTCCCCCGGAAGCGCTGATAGCTCCTCCCCGCATTGTATAACCCCCTAGGAGAGGCGCTCTCCCGGGGGGTTACCTTGCGCTCCCGAATCCAGCATTTGCGTCCATAGAATGCCGGACTCGGCCCCGCCCCCATGTCAGTGGATTTGATTGACAGCAGCAGGAGCCAATGGCTACGCTGCTATCAATCTATCCAATCAAGAGCCGAGAACCCCGAGCAGAGGAAGAGCGTCTCTCAGCCGTGGGAAATTCCAGGACTCATGTAAGTAAAATGAGGGGCTGGGGGGCTGGTCACTGCCAGGTGTTTTTTCACCTTAATGCATAGGTTTTCTATTATTAGCAGAATTTTCATCTTGAATTTACAAGACTGGTAGTTCTGGTTTGTTAGATTTGCAAATTAAAACTTTGTTGCAGGTGTGTTACTGGCCATTTTTTTTATTCCGTTGCAGTCTTTTTTCTGTTGCTGTATCTTGCACTTATATGCTGTAGCTGGCTATAACTGGGCTAAGACTGGGTTCTCTTTTCTCTGGGCTATGCCTGGGTCCATAACCTGTTAGAGATTCTGCATATAGTCATACAGAACCGACAGTGCACCGTCCACATGTGGTTTATCTGCTGCTTAACTGCAGACAGGAAACAGGAACTTGTTATTATAGAGAAAAAAACATACATACTATAGGTGCAGCTACAGACTTATAAATACTGCCATCTACTGGTTGAAGACTAGATCTCTACTAAATACCGATCTACAGTAGTTGTTGCAAAAAATACAATTCTGTATTCCAACAGATACTTATTCTATTTAACCGGTGTTGACTCCTGGCTTGTCTTTAACCCTCTGAACCACACATCCTCATCTAATACTAACCTCAGCTTGTTTAGGCTGTCCTTGAATTGTCCTTATTAGGGATGAGCTGAACACCCCCCGGTTCGGTTCTCAGTAGAAAATGCCAACAGGCAAAAAATGTGTGCGAACACCGTTAAAGTCTATGGGACACGAACGTGTAAAATCAAAAGTGCTCATTTTAAAGGTTTATATGCAAGTTATTGTCATAAAAAGTGTTTGGGGACCCGGGTCCTGCCCCAGGGGACATGTATCAATGCAAATTTGTTTTTAAAACGGGCGTTTTTTCGGGAGCAGTGATTTTTATAATGCTTAAAGTGAAAAATAAACATGAAATATTCCTTTAAATATCATGCCTGGGGGGTGTCCTTAGTAAGCCTGTAAAGTACCGCAACTTTCCCATGTTTATAACAGTACCACAGCAAAATGACATTTCTAAAGGAAAAAATTTCATTGAAAACTGTTTGCGGCTGTAATGTATTGTCGGAACCCTGCAACATAGATAAAAATAATTGAAAAACACTGTGTGGGTTCCCCCCCAGTCCATTACCAGGCCCTTTGGGTCTGGTATGAATATTAAGGGAAACCCCACGCCAAAAATACAAAAAAAAAAAAAATGCAGTGAATGTCCACTCCCAAATCCATACCAGGCCCTTCAGGTCTGGTATGGATATTAAGGGGAACACCCCACCAAAATTTAAAAACAAATGGCGCGGGGGATCCCCCAGGCCCCCAGCTACTATATACTCTGAATAGCAGTATATATACTATATGGCATGCCCTATATACTCTGCAGAAAAACTGGGCCTTAGGTGTTGGTGGTACCAGAACACTGTAAGGCCTCACAGTTACTCTTGTTGGGCGCAGAAACGGGGCCCTGCTGTGAAACATTATATCAAAAATTGTAATTACATGCCCCTGTTAAACAGGGGCAGAAAAATTGGGCCTTGGGTGGTGGTGGTGGTGCCACAACACTGTAACCCCTCACAGATACTCTTTTTGGGCTCAGGAACAAGCCCTGCTGTGAAATATTATATAAAACATTGTAATTGCATGCCCCTGTTAAATAGGGGCAGAAAAATTGGGCCTTGGGTGGTGGTGGTGGTGCCCTAAACTAAAAATATTGTTGGAAGCTAGCATCATCAAGATTGAGGAGGAATAGGATAGTCAGCATAGGCAGTCTTCAAGGGATCCCAGATCCATAGCAAATTCAATAAGTTACATCAGCATCAGGTGCTTGATAGTTGCTGATCCAAGACTGATTCATTTTTATAAATGTGGGCCTATCAACGGAGTCTGTGGACAGGCGCACTCTTTGATCCGTTACAAACCCTCCAGCAGCACTGAATGTGCATTCAGATAGCACACTGAATCCAGGACAGGACAGTAGCTCAATTGCATATTGAGCAAGTTCTGGCCAGTGGTCTATCCTCAAGACCCAGTAACCCAGTGGATGCATTGTTGGAAAGGTCTCCAAGTCTGCTCTTGCCCCTAGATATTCCTGCACCATATAATGCAGACACTGGTGATGGTTGCTTGAACCGATCAGACCTTGGCTCTGAGGACTGAAAAATAGTTTAAAGGCATCGGTCAGCCGGCCATCTTCTCCACCGCTCTTCCTCTGACTGAATGAAGCCTCAGCAACACGTTGTCCAGCACCAGGAAATGGTATCCTCCCAGGGTATGGAAATGCGTTACACAAACCTTTCTTCAAAGCCTCCTGAAGATTTTTCATCCTCTGCTCCCTCCGCGAAGGAAGGATGAGTTCTGCAACCTTACCCTTGTAACGTGGATCAAGAAGGTTTGCCAGCCAGTAATAATCCCTCTTCTTGATACCACGAATCCTAGGGTCCTTTCGCAGGTTTTGCAGAATCAGGGAGGCCATGCAGCGTAAGTTTGCAGAGGCATTTGATTCTAAGTCCTCTGAGTCACTAAGGATCACGTTATCTGTAACTACCTTCTCCCAGCCACTTACAACTCCTTGGGTTTCTAGGAACTGAAAACCATCCCTTGAAGACTGCTGCTGAGTGTTATCCTCTACATCCATGCTGACACAATCCTCCTCCTCCTCTTCTTCCTGTGCGTTTGGTGAGCCTGCAGGAATGCTATCTGGATAAAGGGGGCCTTGAGAGGAAAGGAAGTCCTCCTCTTCCTCCCACTGTTCTGCCTCAAGTGCCCTGTCCATAATTCCACAAAGCATGTGCACCAGCAGGAAGACTAGAGGGACAGTGTCACTGATGCATGCATTGTCTCTGCTCACCATTCTTATGGCCTTTTCAAATGGTGACAGGACAGTGCATGCATCCTTGATCAGTACCTACTGGCGTGGAGAAAAGAAGCCAAGCTCCCCTGACCCTGTCCTGGTGCCATACTCACACAGGTACTCATTGATGGCCCTCTGCTGTGTGTGCAGCTGCTGCAGCATTGCCAACGTTGAGTTCCACCTGGTGGGCATGTCACAAATGAGGCGGTTGGTGGGCAGGTTGCATTCCCTTCGAATGTCAGCCAACCGAGCACTGGCATTGTATTACCGGCGGAAATGACCACAGACTTTTCTGGCCTCCCTCAGGAGATCTTGTAAGCTTGGGTACCTGGTCAAGAACCACTGCACAACCAAATTCAGGATGTGTGCCAAACATGGAACATGCGTCAAGTTTCCCTGTTGGAGGGCAAAGAAAAGGTTGGTGCCATTGTCACATACAACCATCCCTGGCTGAAGCTGGCATGGTGTCAACCACCTCTGAGCCTGCCCCTGCAGAGCTGAGAGAATCTCTGCCCCAGTGTGGCTCCTGTCCCCTAGGCAGACCAACTCAAGCACCGCATGGCATCTTTTAACCTGACTGCTTGTGTAGCCCCTTTAACGCCTACAGAGCACCGCTGGTTCAGAGGACAAATCTGCAGAAGAGGCCATAGAGGAAGAAGAAGAGGAGGGGGTGGAGGAGAGAGAAGTGGCAGAAACACCACTAGCGTTTTGGAGGCGTGGTGGCAGAACAAGCTCCAACAACACATGTACAGGGATGTACAGGGATAGGGACAATTGTAGACATGCACCCACACTCACTAAGGTTGAACTGGATGGACTGGTGTCTTTATTCAACCTTACCAACTATGTAACTATGTAACTATGTAACACTGAACCCTGTCCTGCATCCTTCCCAGCTGCCACAGAGTTATCCAGTGCGCCGTGAAGGAAAGGTAACGTCCCTGCCCATAATAGATATAGAAAGGGGTATGCCTACTACCCCTGCAGGGGTAACTACTGTCGGTGAGTGGGGACACACTGGGGGAGCACCAAGTCACTATATCTGCTGTGCACAGAAGTCACTGGAATTTCTGCTTGGAGTTTGGGACTACGTTCTATTCGATCACTTTTTTCATATATATATTTTTTTTTTGCTTATAGCAAACATCTTTTAATAATAAGCTCATATTTCTTGCTGAGGGACTTGGACTATATAATTTTGAACACTCACATATTGATTTTATACTGAGGATTTATATATATGGTTTTTTGGTTGGTTAATATATTATTTATGTTCACATACACTAAGATGTGGAGATATCTGCATCTATAAGGTTTTGGTATATTATTAATGTAAATTTCTGGATACAGGATTGGTTTATATTTGGTGGTATTTTAAGATTGGGGTGGATGGGTGAGGGCAGCACTGTCTTTAGAATCCTGTGGAGTTGGAATACACACCTGCCCAATCACATTAACCCACAATACTCATTTTACTTTACAATATAACTCACACACCAATTGGTAGAAGATCGGTACACTTCTTATAGATTTAATGCACTTTTTGGCATATAATTCATATACCCACTGGTAGAAGACTGGTACACTTTTATGTAGACTGGGTTTCTATTTATTTATTATTTAGTTATTCTTCACTCTGTATGTTTAATTACAATCATACTTATCACTGGAAATTTAGATGCTATATGCCATAGAGAGTAGCGCCATTTCCCCAGTTTTCTAAACTCATTATCATAGGTTCCTTTGGGAACTAATTAGGGGAGGCTGCAACTCACTGTCCTACGCGCGGATTTTTAATATACCACACTGCGGAATAGGTACACATTTTTATTGATACAAAAATCTGAGATATAAACATACCATATGGCAAAATAGCCAAAACAATTAATCAGAACCTTCACCAATAGAATGATTAAAACTTAATGACAATGTTGTCATGATTAAAAAACAGCCCCGGTTCATCAGCACACTCACAGTCACTCCACTTGATTACCAGCTGAAAAGGCAGCAGTTGCAGTACTAGAAATTTGGCCAAGCTAGCATTTAGACACTGAGTATGTTGATGGCTGGGACCAAATTTCTTTTTACAGTTCAGCAACTGGGGTAGGGAAATTTGCCTGCTAAATCAATTAGTGGTATACTGCTAGCAAATTGGCTGCAAGTACTTTGGACACCTATTGCTATACCATCATTCCTCTCAGTGCAGGTTTTTGAGAGGACTGGAGGTATAGTAGGGTTGGAGATCCCAGATGAGGAGCAAGGAGAAGTCCGCCTTTTTCTTTGATGTGGGTCTTTCAAGTGCTGTTGCCAACGGACAGCATGGCAGGTCATCATATGTCTGGTCAAGCCTGTGGTGCCCAAGAGGCTGCTGTTCTGGCAATGCTTGATCCGCTTCAGACATAAGTTGCAAACAGCAACGGTGCGATCTGCTGCACACGTGTCGAAAAAGGCCCACACCAAGGAACTTTTAAAGGTCAGTGCTAGTCAGCAGCTCCCTGTACTTGCAGAGCTCTGCGGTGTGATGCAATAGGGTGGCTGCCCTTAAGCTTCCCCCTAGAGGACATCCTGCCTCGTTGGAGTTGTGTCTCCTCCTCCTCTCTTCTCTCAAGCACCCAAGTACAGTCAGTGACCTCAACATCCCCTCCCTCCTCATTGCTGAAGCAAACTTGGCAGTATGCTGCAGCTGGGGGAACATGACTGCCAGTTTCTTGTCCTTCTGTGGCACCCCCTCTCTCTAGGCTCACGTTACTCTCTTCCTCAACCTGTGAACCAACAATGGAGACTTCAAATTGCGGCGCATCCAGCAGCATGTACCTGACACTGTGGTCGAATAATTCTGGGGACTCCTCCGTGCATGATGGTGGGGCTACGAAAGGAGTGACTGTGGACAAGGAGCCAGTGGAATAGGCCGCTTTGACATTTTTACAGATTTATTAAAAAAGAAAAACTGAAATATCACATTATCCTAAGTATTCAGACCCTTTGCTGTGACACTCGTATATTTAACTCAAGTGCTGTCCGTTTCTTCTTATCATCTTTGAGTTGGTTCTACACCTTCATTTGAGTCCAGCTGTGTTTGAATATACTGATTGGACTTGATTAGGAAAGCCACACACATGTCTATATAAGACCTTACAGCTCACAGTGCATGTCAGAGCAAATGAGAATCATGAGGTCAAAGGAACTGCCTGAAGAGCTCAGAGACAGAATTGTGGCAAGGCACAGATCTGGCTAAGGTTACAAAAAAAATTCTGCTGCACTTAAGGTTCCTAAGAGCACAGTGGCCTCCATAATCCTTAAATGGAAGATGTTTGGGATGACCCGAACGCTTCCTAGAGCTGGCCCTCCAGCCAAACTGAGCTATCGGGGGAAAAGAGCCTTGGTGAGAAAGGTAAAGAAGAACCCAAAGATCACTGTGGCTGAGTTCCAAAGATGCAGTCAGGAGATGGGAGAAAGTTGTAGAGAGTCAACCATCACTGCAGCCTTCCACCAGTCGGGGCTTTATGAGTGGCCCGACGGAAGCCTCTTCTTAGTGCAAGACACATGAAAGCCCACATGGAGTTTGCTAAAAAAACACCCGAAGGACTCCAAGATGGTGAGAAATAAGATTCTCTGGTCTGATGAGACCAAGATAAAACTTTTTGTCCTTAATTCTAAGCGGTATGTGTGGAGAAAAACAGGCACTGAACATCATCTGTCCAATACAGTCCCAACAGTGAAGCATGGTGGTGGCAGCATCATGCTGTGGGGGTGTTTTTCAGCTGCAGGGACAGGACGACTGGTTGCAATTGAGGGAAAGATGAATGCGGCCAAGTACAGGGATATCCTGGACAAAAACCTTCTCCAGAGTGCTCAGGACCTCAGACTGGGCCGAAAGTTTACCTTTCAACAAGACAATGACCCTAAGCACACAGCTAAAATAATGAAGGAATGGCTTCACAACAACTCCGTGACTGTTCTTGAATGGCCCAGCCAGAGCCCTGACTTAAACCCAATTGAGCATCTCTGGAGAGGCCTAAAAATGGCTGTCCACCAATGTTTACCATCCAACCTGACAGAACTGGAGAGGATCTGCAAGGAGGAATGGCAGACGATCCCCAAATCCAGGTGTGAAAAACTTGTTGCATCTTTCCCAAAAAGACTTATGGCTGTATTAGATCAAAAGGGTGCTTCTACTAAATACTGAGCAAAGGGTCTGAATACTTAGGACCATGTGATATTTCAGTTTTTCTTTTTTAATAAATCTGCCAAAATGTCAACAATGCTGTGTTTTTCTGTCAATATGGGGTGCTGTGTGTGTCTGCAGCTTCACTGTTGGGACTGTATTGGACAGGTGATGAGCAGTGCCTGGTTTTCCCCACACATACCGCTTAGATTTAAGGCCAAAAAGTTCTATCCTGGTCTCATCAGGCCAGAGAATCTTATTTCTCAGCATCTTGGAGTCCTTCAGGTGTTTTTTAGCAAATTCCATGCGTGCTTTCATGTGTCTTGCACTGAAGAGAGGCTTCCGTCAGGCCACTCTGCCATAAAGCCCCGACTGACTGGTGGAGGGCTGCAGTGATGGTTGACTTTCTACAACTTTCTCCCATCTCCCGACTGCATCTCTGGAGCTCAGCCACAGTGATCTTTGGGTTCTTCTTTACCTCTCTCACCAAGGCTCTTCTCCCCCGATAGCTCAGTTTGGCTGGACGGCCAGCTCTAGGAAGGGTTCTGGTCGTCCCAAACGTCTTCCATTTAAGGATTATGGAGGCCACTGTGCTCTTAGGAACCTTAAGTGCAGCAGAAATTTTTTCGTAACCTTAGCCAGATCTGTGCCTTGCCACAATTCTGTCTCTGAGCTCTTCAGGCAGTTCCTTTGACCTCATGATTCTCATTTGCTCTGACATGCACTGTGAGCTGTAAGGTCTTATATAGACAGTGTGGCTTTCCTAATCAAGTCCAATCAGTATAATTAAAGACAGCTGGACTCAAATGAAAGTGTAGAACAGGGATATGCAATTAGCGGACCTCCAGCTGTTGCAGAACTACAAGTGCCATGAGGCATAGAAAGACTCTGAGAGAAGGTGCGCATGCGCGGGACTTCCGGGAAGATGTGCTGAACGGGAGCTCCGACCCGGCCGAGCCTTCTGCGGTCCCCAGAAGCAGCTTTTGTCAGCGGAACCCCTCAATCCTGACACCCCTAGGCTGCAGAGTGTCTAGAGCACAAGCCTGTATGAGGAGATTCCCTCATAAACCAGCAGTCAGCCGGCAACTTACCTTCGGCCTGCCCGCCCCCACTGCCTCCAAGATGGCGGCCGTGGCCTCCTCACGCAGAGACACAAGAGAAGGAGACTCCATTGCGGATATCCCCACCACTGAACAGCATGCCATTTCTCTGATGGAGCCCCCCGTGAGTACCCAGTCACCTAAGACTGTTCCCTCTGCCTGCACAGAGTCACTCTTTAGCAGAGCTTTGTCTGACATGCTCCATATCCCCACAATGCAATCTCCTATCCATCCCCCAGCCACCCAGCAGGCTACCCCTCTGCATTCTCCCCACCAGACGGACATGGCCCAGCTATTGAAATGTTTCTCAGATATGCTTGCTGCAGGCCTGGCTCAGAATGCCACACAAATAACCACATCCAATAAGGCTGATTTACAAAGCTTGGGGGCACGCATAGATGTGATCGAACAAACAGTAGATCATACAGCAGCTCACACTAATCAGAATACTAATTGTATTCAATTGCTGCAGGACCAACTTGATATTGCGCTAGGAAAGATCGACGATTTAGAAAACAGAAATCGGAGATGCAACTTCCGCATAAGAGGCATCCCTGAAGCTGTAACTAACGTTCATGACACAGTTAAGCTCTTTATGAAGGAACTCATCCCGGACATTTCAAACCACAAGCTTGAGATTGACAGGGCCCACAGAGTGCTCCAACCACCCCGACAGGATGGACTTCCGAGGGATATAGTGGTTAAACCTCACTACTATGAGACCAAAGAAGAAATTATGAAAAGATCTCGGAATCTGGATAACCTTTCCTTCCAGGGAAACAAAATTCAAGTCTTTGCGGACATCTCCAAGACCACAATTCTAAAGAGGAGAGCACTAAAACCTCTCCTTGAAATCTTATCTCAGAGATCCATAAAATATCGTTGGTCTTTCCCTTTCCGCCTTCTATTTCAACACAAGGAAAAATCATACGGTTTCTCATCATTTCAAGAGGGTGAGCATTTACTCCTGCGACTCGGATTCATCTCCCAGGAAGTTTCCCCTCAGGAGCCCCCCTCCAAACCAAGTTCTTCCAAGAGACCCTCCCCAGGAAGCCCCATCTGTAACAAACAGCAAACGAAGTGACACCGCGACTCTCTTCCGCCCAGATGACTTCTACTCCGTTGGGCCCTACAAGGCCCGTGTTTTCACCTTTTTTCTTCCAGGATCCCCTCCTTAATTGTGTGGTGACTGTGTACACACTATCTGATTCCTCCTCTCCACCCATGAGAGCAGAAGCATTTCTCCGAATCCTCCTCACCTGGCCTCCCTTTATGAGGTGAAAGATGATGGCTCCAAGTTATCTGACATTTTCTACTCCAGAAGATGTACCCCTATTTCCTCATGATGGACCATTCATTTCCTGTATCCTGGCGGCCCACGGGTTTGGCATAAAAATTTCAGCCTACCTTCCCCTTCTTCCCCTCCCTTCCATTTCCCTTTCCCTGCCTTCCCTCTCCCTTCCTGATTACTTGCAGACATCTGCCTAATGTATTTTTTTTTTATTTGTGATCTGTATTTTTTTTTTTCATAGGGTTTGTTCTTTTTTTATTACCATTCATGTTTGTTATTTTTATAAGGTCCTGTAATCTTCACGTTTTTGAGGTTCCATATTACCCCTAAAGTTGGGGACCCGTCGGCCCGGTCGGGTTAGCATTGCCACTCCCTCTGTTGTGATCGAGAGGGGTTTTCCCTCTGGTTACATCAGACATACAACCTCGGCTGAGGTTGTTCCTGTTTTTCTGAGACCCTCCTTTTTTGTTTTTTTTTTTGGGTCTTGGTTCTGAACTGAACTTATAAGTTCGGTTCCACATTTTACTAGGCGCCTACGCCTGGCTTTGTTTGATACTAGTATGTTGCTTTCACTAATTATTCTTTCTCTCTCTCCTTATTTTTTCTTGACTCCCCTCTCTTCATTTCCTCTCGTCCTTTATTTATCTCAGAAGCGTGCACAGGGGACCACCATGTTCCAGACTCTTTTGCTGAGGTTTGGAGCCCTCCCAGACTCAAGTTTGCTTCAACTAAGATCCGGGTAGGTTCACACCACATACACTCGTCTCACTCCTCTTGTGACCATGGCTGACTCTTCCCCTTTACAGAGGGCTCTTAAGATTGCTTCTCATAACACTCAGGGTCTTAACTCCCCAGTCAAAAGGTGCAAAGCCTTTCAAAGCTACAATTCTAGGGGTTTAGATATCGTTCTTCTCCAAGAAACTCATTTCCCCTCCAATTACTCTCCCTCCTTCCTCCATAATAAATATCTCACTTTCTTCCTTGCAAACGCTAGTGAAAAAAAGTGGGGAGTTGCTATTCTATTTTCTAAACAGACTCCTTTCTCACATGCTTTGACAATTAAGGACACTGATGGGAGATATATCTTAGTCAAAGGCTCGATTGAGGGCAACCTCTGCACCATCATCTCCTACTATGCACCTAACAAGGGCCAAGACAAGTTTTTCTCCTCCTTACTTGCCAATCTCTCCCCACACTTTGAAGGTAGGGTGATCATGGGCGGGGATTCCAACATCACGTTTGATCAGGTTCTTGATAAATCGGACCGAGGGATTCCCCACCTTAAAAAAAAACCCAAACAGAGTCTTCAGATTGCCAGACTCCTCCATTCAGTAGGCCTTATTGATACCTGGAGGGAACTCAATCCATCAACAAGAGACTATACACACTACTCAGCCCCTCACAAAACCTATGCTAGAATTGATCACATTTTCATGTCCAACTCTGAGATACACACAGCTTCCCAGGCATCCATCCAAGATGTTCCGTGGTCTGATCACTCCCTAGTGACATTAAAACTCTTAAATTCTCCCCATGGCTCACGATCTTGGCGTCTAAATGAAAAAATCTTATCTAACCCTGTTCACTGCATTATGCTGGAGAAAGATATTAAGGAGTATTTCTTGATTAATGACACTGGGGACATCTCTCCCAGTTCCCTTTGGAGCGCTCACAAAGCGGTAATTAGAGGGAAGCTGATCCAATTCTCTGCCCAATTAAAACGCGAAAGACAAGCGGATATCTTGAAACTAGAAAAAGAGTTCAAAGAACTCAGTTTATCCCATAAACGGAATCCCAATCCCATCACTCTTGCTAAACTTGACTCTACCAGATTGTCCCTCAACTCAGCCCTGACCTCCAATGCAGATAGACATCTTCATTGGATTAGTGGCAGTCACTATTTGCGTGCTAATAAGTTTGGCCCCCAGTTAGCGGCCAAACTTACCCCGAAACATAGGACCTTTGCCCTCCCCAAATTAAAATCTCTGTCGGGTTCTCTCACCCAAAACCCCGAAAAGATCCTAGAAGCCTTTCAATCATTTTATTCCAATCTGTATTCTGACAGTTGTCCGATCTCCCAACAAAATTTAGACTCCTTTCTTGAGAATACCCCGTTGCCGAAAATCTCTGAATCTCATCGCTCTATCCTGGAGTCCCCATTTCATGAATCCGAGATCCCAGCGGTCATAAAAGATCTTAAAAAAGATTCCGCCCCGGGTCCGGACGGATTCTCAAACTATTATTACAAAACCTTTGCAGACACACTCTCCGTACCTGGCTCGTCTCTTTAACACCTTAAGCAAGTCCTCCCCCCTTGATCCTGATGCCAACTTAGCCTTCATCTCGGTCATTCCCAAACCGGGTAAAGACCCCAGTGAAGTGAGCAACTACAGACTTATTTCATTAATTAATAATGATTTAAAAATTATGACAAAAATACTATCGAACAGACTTGCTTCATTTATAGGTTCTTACATTCATAAAGATCAGGTGGGGTTCCTAATGAAGTCGGGTTGGGATGGCGGCCCCCCCCAGGAGGGCCTCCTCCTCTCCATTGATCTTCAAAAAGCATTTGATACTGTTGCCTGGCCCTACCTCTTCATAATTCTTCGAAAATGGGGCTTCGGCCCAAACTTTATTAACGTTCTGGAATCCCTCTATCACCAACCTAAAGCACAGGTCAGAATCCAGGGACACCTTTCAGATAAATTCCCTATAAAGAAAGGAACGAGGCAAGGATGTCCCCTCTCCCCATTTCTTTTCGCGGTGGCTATTGAGTCTTTAGCCATCGCGATAAGACAACATCCAGATATCCATGGAGTCTGCTGTGGCCAATCTATGCACAAATGTGCTTTATTCGCGGATGATGTCCTCCTGTTTATTACATCTCCCCTAATTTCTACCCCCAACATAATCCAACTTTTACATAACTTTGAACTCGCTTCCAGGCTTAAAGTTAACGTCTCAAAATCAATTGCCCTTAACGTATCAACCTCCCAAGACACAGTACACAAACTGATGGGTAAATTCCCATTCTCATGGAACTCCACCTCCATTCCCTATCTAGGCATTAACCTCACATCCAGTATTGACCAAATGTTTAAACATAATTTCCTTACCATGTTTAAAAAACTCACTGATGACCTGAATCAATGGTCTCTCTACAAACTGTCTTGGCTAGGCAGAGTGAACGCGGTCAAAATGACACTTTTACCCAGAATATTATACCTTTTCCGCTCCCTTCCTATTCCTGTCCCCAAATCGCACATTCAACATCTACAATCAGCCATCATCCGCTTTATTTGGGATAAAAAGGGACATAGATTTTCTAAGGATGTGCTTTTTAGACCCAGAAAGAAAGGAGGCCTTGGCTTACCTAACCTGTGGTGGTACTATCAGGCAGCGCAGTTAGGCCAATTTTCCACAATCTATCTTAAGGGACCCAAACCAGACTGGGTGAGCATGGAACGAGAGACAGTCCCTGATTTTACCTTAGATTTTTTACTTTGGAACATTCCCAAAAAACGCCCCCCTATACTAGCTCCTACATTGTCCCATTCGATGAAGCTATGTGACTCCCTCCACAAGTTAAAACCTCTAACCTCCACTTGGCAACCACTTGCACACATTTTCCCCGGTTTTCCCCCTGGTTTAGATATCCAAGCTTTCAAATGGTGGCTAGACAAAGGCCTATACAGAATTGGACATTTCTTTAACTCTAATGGTCCCCTTACTTTAGTGTACTGCACTTCTAAACTCGAAATGCCCCCCTCTGAAAAATGTAGGTTCTATCAAATTTCGCATTTCCTGAACCAGTTATGGAAGAGCAACGAAAGCCATCTTTCTGTAACTCCTTATGAACAGTGGTGTGCTTCAGCCATGGACACAAGAGGAGGTATCTCTCTTATATACTCATCTCTAGCGGAGCCGTCGGAGAAAACGGCTTATATGCTGAGCTGGGAGCGGGACCTTGACTTCAGCTGGGACCTGGATATATGGCATTCCAATTTTGCGCGTTCTTTTAAGGCATTTTGAACACGTCCCTGAATGAAGCCAGTCTCAAAACTTTAACACGCTGGTATTTGGTACCTTCTCGCCTGGCCAAATATTATCCACAAACGTCACCTCTTTGTTTTAGAGGTTGCAATCATATAGGTACTCTCCTACATATTTTATGGGAATGCCCTAAAATCAGAATGTTTTGGAACAGGATATTCTCCCTTATTCGCAGAACCTGTGGTTGTGCGTTGAAACAAGACCCAACTATAGCTTTACTTAATGGTCCAATCCCTAAAACCTCCAAACCTAACCAGAAGTTGATTCGGTTTATTCTCCTGGGAGCCAAAATGACCATTACCCGGTCATGGAAATCTTCAAAAGTATCCTTCCGGTTAGCTAAACAAAAAATTTCTTGGATAATGTTGCAAGAAAAGATTTCCAACACCATCCTGGACACTCTAGACAAATGTAAAATTATTTGGGAACCTTGGGCTACCCACTTTGGGCTCCCCTTATATGTATGATTAGTGGTACATATGATTGATTCCCCACTAGGTTGGCCCCTATTCACCTTCTCGTGGTGGTCCTCTGTGCACCTCCTTCCCCCTAACCTCTGTCATGTGCTCTTTACTCATTCTCCTCCTACATCCTTTGTTTTTCTCCCTTTTTCTCCTCCCTTCTTTCACTTTACTGCACTTTATAATTGCTGTTTCCTTCAGCTCTCGGTACTCTTTAAGTATTTTTTCATCAGCCTAGGGGTTGATCCCGGGGTAGACCGCAAGGCATAGTTCTCTCTGCTCCTTACGCATAGAGAGCTCCAGTTCTTGTTAACCGACCTCTGTTCGATCTGCCCTGTGAGTACAATCCAATTTGTTGATTCCTTGACATTGATGTTGTGCGTGATCTTTCCATAGTTTCTGTGTTATTCAACATTCTTAAAGTTACGAGCACTTTTTTCCTTAGCTCCTTTTTATTTTATTTGGTGCTCTGGGCTTCGGGGCCCCTAGTCCATCAGTGCAGTTAGTTCCCGGATTGGGCACTTTTGGGGGGGGGCCTTGGGGCGTGGTGTATTATTACTTCACTACGTAGAGGAATATTGGTTGTTTGATGTAATCATTTATGGCATTCGTTGTACAAATATTACTCCATGTACCCGATGAGCAACTTGTTCAATTTTCTGCATGATGTATTGTTTTGATACTTCAATAAATTTCTTCTAAACATAAAAAAAAAAAAAAGACTCTGAGAGCTACAAGCATGACACCCAGAGGCAGAGGCATGAAGGGACTTGTAGTTTTGCAACAGCTGGAGGTCCGCTAATTGCATATCCCTGGTATAGAACCATCTCCAGGATGATCAGAAGAAATGGACAGCACTTGAGTTAAATATATGAGTGTCACAGCAAAGGGTCTGAATACTTAGGACCATGTGATATTTCAGTTTTTCTTTTTTAATAAATCTGCAAAAAATGAACTTAAATGATTTTAGCAAATGGCTGCAATATAACAAAGAGTGAAAAATTTAAGGGGGTCTGAATACTTTCTGTCCCCACTGTATATATATATATATATATATATATATATATATATATATATATATATATTCATCCAAAACTGGTTTAGAGGCACTCACAGGTTCTGCAGAGGAGGAAGATGAAAAGCAGCAGTATTTTTATTGTCAACATTTCAATGAAGCTCTTTCCATCGCTCTCCCTTGAAAAAGGCGGACTGAGCTTCATCAAAATGTTGACAATAAAAACACTGCTGCTTTTCATCCTCCTCTTCAAGACCTGTGAGTGCCTCTAAACCAGTTTTGGATTTATATATGGATTTATTTGTGGGTGAGCACCTGGGCATTTATTTCAAGCATAGAGTGGCGTAGTTATATATAAAACCTAGCTGCATAAGGGGATTAGAGAGGTGGGGGTGGAGAAACAACAATACACTGATCTTTCCAGTGACTGGCTGTGCAGGAGAGCATGTCAGCACAAGTCTGATCATTGGAAAACAGGTAGGCTATGCTCCCAGCACAGCCAGAAAACTTACTATGAGATGGACGTGCTTCTATGCCATGTGTGGTCAGTTTGAAATAGAAAAGCAGGAGAACTGGCAGGAACATAAAGCATTTCACACAAAGGAAGCAATCCAGAAGAACTGGATACTTTTTAAAACAAGTACATGGTACAACAGGCACATATCATGAATATGAAATGATGGGGTAACATATTCTTTAACTTATGGAATACTCATAAGGCAGATTAAAGATATCTGTCCTAAGTACTCACACTATGAAACAAAAAAACTACAGCTGACCCATCTATTACAGAAAATTCAACAAAGCCCTTTAACAAAATTGAACACCTGCTGTTGCCACATAGCTTACCAAGGATAAGATGTAAATAGTAGTAATACCAAAGGGTGAAGAGGAGCAACAGGAAGAGGTGCCTGGCTCAAGACTCTAAATTGGATGCTATACAGAGAGATCTCAGCATTCCAATATTGGGGGGTAAACTACCAAGAGACCCAACAAGAAGAACAAACCATCCTCTACATGCAGGAAGTAATCACACATAAATACAGGACTCCAGACATATGTTCCAGTGTTGTCCTGTGTTGCAACGCCTATTTTATAGATTTTTAAAGCAAAAATATATGAAATAACATTTTTAAGAACATTCATTATTTTTAGAAGCTAAACTTCCCCTATTCACATGATAATGAACTTGTTGGACTGGTTCATGATAGACTCTGTAGGGTTGGAGATCATGCTGGACTGACTCAGTTGGTTGTAAGTTGATGGTTAGGTGATGGTAATGGTAGGATGGAAGAGTTCTCTTCTGATGCTTTCTGCCCCACTACACCTGGAAGAAGATAGTGAACCCTTTTTGAGGGCCTGGGCTGCTGCCTTTGAGTACAGCCTTGAGGTTGTTTCCGCATGTATTAAAAGGGGTAGGTAAATTGGAGCAAGTCTATGTTGTTTCCAATAGATACAGGGGCTTGTAGTACGGCTTTGAATTATACCTCATTACAGTGGGTGGAGAATTTCAAATACTTAGGAGTTTTAATTTCCCGCCAAGCTTCAGAATTTATTTCCTTGAATTTGACTCAGATTTTGGGAGACATTAGGTCAAAATTGAAAGTATGGAAGTATTTACCATTGTCTTTATTGGGACGTATTATTCTCTTAAAAATGAAAATTATACCAAAATTCATGTACTTATTTAGACACTCTCCCCAGTGGCTCCCTATGTCCTTTTTTACAAAATTAAACCAACTTTTTTCATCATTTCTATGGGGAACAAAGAACCCCAGGTATAAACTAACTATTCTAATGCGCCCTTGTGAACAGGGAGGTCTAGCTTTTCCGGATCTATATAAATACTTTTGGCCACCCAGCTGGTTACGGCCACATGGTGGCTAAATCCTGATATATATATAACTCCTCTACCAGGCTGGAAACGGCAGTAGTAGGCTCTATGGATGCCCTTAAGGCTCTTTTATTTAGGGGCCGTAGGGCACCATATTGGTTGACTCCTTCAATGCTTACTACTATGCAAGCCTGGGATACTGGTCTTAGATGTGAGCATTACCCTAAAGACGCTTTTTCTCCAAATGCCCCTTTATGGCTTAATCCTACTCTTCCTCAAATTTTTAAAACACCGGAGCCCATTGCATGAACTAAATATAATATAAAAATACTCTCTCAAGTGATTACTGATCAGAAACTACTACAGATCTACTTTCTCTACACTTACTTCGACTTTTAATGTTCCAAATTCCCATCTACAGTATTTAGATATTTTCAGCTTCACCACACTTTCCATACACAATTTCCACAGGACAGTTTAACGATTAGACAATCTACTTTAGAACTAGCGCTTAGGTCTGAGTGTTTGGATAGGCCTATTTCGAGATTGTATTCTCATCTTTTTTTAACCGCTTCAGCCCCGGAAGATTTTACCCCCTTCCTGACCAGAGCACTTTTTGCGATTCGCCACTGTGTCTCTTTAACTGCCAATTGTGCGGTTGTGGGACATTGCACCCAAACAAAATTGACGTCCTTCTTTTCCCACAAATAGAGTTTTCTTTTGGTGGTATTTGATCACCTCTGCGTTTTTTATTTTTTGCACTATAAACAAAAAATAGCGACAATTTTGAAAAAACACAATATTTATTACTTTTTGCTATAATAAATATCCCTAAATATCCCCCGAAAATATCTAAAAAAAATTTTTTTCCTCATTTTAGGCTGATTGTATTCTTCTACATATTTTTGGCAAAAAAAATCACAATAAGCGTATATTGATTGGTTTGCGCAAAAGTTATAGCTTCTACAAAATAGGGGATAGTTTTATGGCATTTTTATTAGTAATTTTTTTTTATTAGTAATGGCATCGATCTTGCGATTTTTATCGGGACTGCGACATTATGGCGGACACATCGGACACTTTTGACACTATTTTGGGACCATTGTCATTTATACAGTGATCAGTGCTATAAAAATTCACTGATTACTTTGTAAATGACACTGGCAGGTAAGGGGTTAACCTCTAGGGGGCGATGAAGGGGTTAATGTGTCCTAGGGAGTGATTCTAACTGTGGGGGGGATGGGCTTCAACTCACATGTCAGTGATCACTGCTCCCAATGACAGGGAACAGTGATCTCTGTCATGACACAAGGCAGAACAGGGAAATGCCTTGTTTACATAGATACTTCCCCGTTCTGCGGCTCCATGATACAATCGCCGGGAGACCAGCGGACATCGAGCCCCCCGGTCCTGCGGGCACGGTCACGCTGTATGCAGCAGGCGCGCGTGCCTGCTACGCCCGCCTCTTAAAGGGGACGTACAGGTACGCCCATTTGCCCACCGCTCCCATTGTGCCAACGTATATGGGCGTGCAGAGGTCGGCAAGTGGTTAACCTCTATCTTGCCATTAGAGGCTCTTAGAGCTAGGTGGGTGCAAGATATACCAGATCTAGATATGGAGGATTGGAAGGGCATGTGGGATTTCCCTCTGCGATCTTTGATATCTTTGAGGGATCGAATGATTTAATATAAATTGATACATAGAGCATATATTACGCCACACAGACTTAAAAAGATAAATTCTGTGTGCTCTTCAGATTGTTGGCGATGTGGAGCGACTCAGGGGGATTTTACACACATCTTCTGGACTTGTCCATATATAGATATTTTTTGGATGGAAGTGGTGGATTTATTGAATTCTATCACTTCTGCTCCTTTACCGATCTCAATGTTTGTTTGTTTATTGGGTTTGGTAGAGACTATTCTTCCTACAGTGTCTGAGCGAGTGTTTGCTAATATAACACTATTTTATGCAAGAAAAGTGGCTGGATAAACCGTTTACAGCATCAAACATCCATGGGGACCATTATCCATAATATGACCATTTCTATATGAGTATAGGTCTGGAGCCATTGGGAAGAGAAGGAACTAATGCTTGCCTTTTTTTTTGTTCACCTTTCCCATTTTTCTTTCTCCTAAAGATTAATTATTGCTATATTGGATTTTGAAATTGTTCTTATCCATATTCCTGGTTCAATGTGTATGATGTTTTGTTGTGTTTTGTTTTGTTTGTTTGTTTAGAAAACTAATAAAGAGATTTATTTTTTTATTATTATTTTTTATAAGAAAAAAAAAAAGAGGTAGGAAAGAAGAGAGCGCCCAATATCCAATGAAATGCAAAAAGGGGTATAATTTGTAGCCGTTTATTTAACCGCTTCCAGACCGCCCATCGCATATATACTGCGACAGGGTGGCATGGCTGCACAAAATCATGTACCTGTATGTGATTTTGTGCACGAGGTCTGGGGCACAGTGGGAGCCAATCAGAGGGTCCAGCAGCCTCAATGGCCGATAGCCACCTGCAGTAATTCACAGGAGAGGCAGAACGGCAGTCTGCCTATGTAAACAAGGCAGACCACCGTTCTGTGAGGGAGGAAAATGGAGATCTGTATTTCTGCTAAGCAGAAACACGGATCTCTGTTTTCCTCCAGTGTTAGCATTCCCCCCACAGTTAGAAAGCACTCCCTAGGAGCACACTTAACCCTTTGATCTCCCTTTGATGTTAACCCCTTCACTGCCAGTGTCATTTATACAGTGACAGTGCATTTTTTAGCACTGATCACTGTATTGGTGTCACTAGTCCCCAAAAAGTGTCACTTAGTTTTAGATTTGTCCTGCTAAAAATTGCTGATCGTGCCATTAGTAGTAAAAACAATAAAATAAATAAAAAGTTCATAAAAATATCCCATAGTTTGAAGACACTATAACTTTTGCACAAACCAATCAATATACACTAATTGGATTTTTTTTTACCAAAAACATGTACTGTAGCAGAATACATATTGGCCTAAACTGATGAAGAAATTTGATTTTTAAAATTTGTTTATTGGATGTGTTTTATAGCAGAAAGTAAATAATATGTTTTATTGTTTGTAGCGCAAAAAAATAAAAACCGCAGGGGTGATCAAATACCCCCAAGAAAAAGTCCTATTTGTGGGGATTTATTTTTTGGGTACAGCATGGCACGGCCGCACAATTGTTAGTTAAAGCAACGTAGTGCCATATTGCACAAAATGGCCTGGTCAGGAAGGGGTAAAACCTTCCGGGGCTGAAGAGGTTAAACTAGAAAAAAATGCCAACGCATTTCAGGAGAAAAAGACTTCCTCTTCCTCAGGGATGCTACTGTTTGTAGATGGTGAATGGGTAAAATCCCACACGATGTGTCTGTAATACCAGAATCAGAATTTCTCTAGGTGCCAAGGGATTTAAAAGATAAGTGTGGGTTTCCTTTTTTTTGCTTACATCTGTGAGCTGCTGATATCAAAAAATCTTTCCAGCCCTCTCAGAAATGCCCCCATTCTGTTAAATGTAAGCTAAATACCTGTGGGAGGGTCTTCAGACTTTCATACAGGGTCATACTGACAATGGCCTGGCTCTGGAGTCTGGATCCACCCACTTTCCTGTCATCTTGCTTGATTGATGTCGGTTCTCTGCTCTCTGCTCGCTCCCAAGACTTCACAGAGCATAGCTGCTCCCTCTATCCCCCTCGCCTTCCTCCTCCCTCCTTCCTCCTCGGCAGAGATAAGAGCACTTCAGTCAGTGACTAAGGTAGGAGAATGATGTAGTTTTTGTCCGACTAAGGGTAAACATCTGAAAGTACGCACCTCATCCCAAGACATAATTTATTCAGAAGAAAGAGAGAATTTGGGAAGGGACTATAGCAGTGCTTGTACAAATAATAATACGAAACCAAATTTCCATTTTCTATACTGTCTCTTATACTTTGCTCAGTGGGTAGGTCGGCGGTATATATCTCAGATCTCCACTACCTATTTGAACCTTGGTTTTGTTTTTTTATTTGTTTTTCCTTTTTGTTTTTCTATTTGTTTCATTAGCTTCTTATGGTGTAAAGAGACCTTGGTCTGATGTGCCTATTGGCACAGAGTTATTATATTAAATCATTTGGTGAATACATCACATGCCATACAGAGTCATCACATGCTATATAGTGCTATCACATGCCATACAATGCCATTACATGTTGTACAGTGTCATCACATGCTGTATAGTGCCATCACATGCCATACAGTGTCACCACATGCCGTACAGAGTCATCACATGCTGTATAGTGCCATCACATGCCGTACAGAGTCACCACATGCCGTCCAGAGTCATCACATGCTGTATAGTGCCATCACATGCCGTACAGAGTCATCACATGCTGTATAGTGCCATCACATGCTGTACAGAGTCATCACATGCGGTATAGTGCCATCACATGCCTTACAGAGTCATTACATGCTGTACAGAGTCATCACATGCTGTACAGAGTCATCACATGCCGTACAGTGTCATTACATGCTGTACAGTATCATCACATGCCGTAAAGTGCCATCACATGCCGTATAGTGTCATCACATGCCGTACAGAGTCACCACATGCTGTACAGAGTCATCACATGCCGTACAGATTCATCACATGCCGTACAGAGTCACCACATGCTGTACAGAGTCATCACATGGCGTACAGATTCATCACATGCTGTACAGTGTCATCACATGCCGTACAGTGCCATCACATGCCGTACAGAGTCACCACATGCCGTACAGAGTCATCATATGCTGTATAGTGCCATCACATGCCGTACAGAGTCACCACATGCCGTACAGAGTCATCACATGCTGTACAGAGTCATCACATGCCGTACAGAGTCATCACATGCCGTACAGAGTCATCACATGCTGTACAGTGTCATCACATGCCGTACAGTACCATCACATGCCGTACAGTGTCATCACATGCCGTGCAGAGTTACCACATGCCGTACAGAGTCATCACATGCCGTACAGTGTCATCACATGCCGTACAGTGCCATTACATGCTAAACAGTGTCATCACATGCCGTACAGAGTCACCACATGCTGTACAGAGTCATCACATGCCGTACAGTGTCATTACATGCTGTACAGTGTCATCACATGCCGTACAGTACCATCACATGCCGTACAGTGTCATCACATGCCGTGCAGAGTTACCACATGCCGTACAGAGTCATCACATGCCGTACAGTGTCATCACATGCCGTACAGTGCCATTACATGCTAAACAGTGTCATCACATGCCGTACAGAGTCACCACATGCTGTACAGAGTCATCACATGCCGTACAGTGTCATTACATGCTGTACAGTGTCATCACATGCCGTACAGTGCCATCACATGCCGTACAGTATCATCACATGCCGTACAGAGTCACCACATGCTGTACAGAGTCATCACATCCTGTACAGTGTCATTACATGCTGTACAGAGTCATCTTAACCTGTACGACAGGTTAAGTACCGGGTCAGTACTTAACCTGTCAGCTGGCAAATCTGACATTTGCTGTTGCTGATGTTCCCCTCTCAGTTTGTGGCACTGAACACAGCTGTGTAGTGTAGCTGTGATCTGTCTTTTTGCTCCTATAATCCAAAGGCATGCAGCTCTTATGGCACCCTCTGTGAAGTGTCTACCTCGGTACGTAACCCCTTCATGGTAGTGCCGTATAAGCAAAGTGGTCATGTGATGGTGAGCAGGTATAATGAGAGGATTCTGTTCTTGCTCACTCAACTCAGCCTTATTTAAACATCCACCAATCCTTAACATACCATCACTGTCAATGAATGGATTCAGGTTGGCAATCGGACTGTTTTTTGCAATGTGCCTCTTGTCATGGATACATTTAATCTCTGAGCCAAAGACACTCTGTTGTACACTGTGTATTAAGATCAATTCACCTTCAGCAATGTCTTTTGCAGAAAGAAGCTTTTGGCACACGTGCCAACCTTGACAGTGAGCATCTGTGGGCTTTGTGTGGAAGCAATATGAACTAACCTTGCGATGGTGCGTACAAGCCTTCTCCACTTGGAAAAACGTTCAAATCTTTGACAACCCAAGAAGAGTCTTTGATCAGTTCTGGTGATGAGGGTTTTAACTTCAGGAATGAATCTCTGGATCCTTGTCAGGTTCTAGAAGACTGAAGACATCAGCTGTGGTTTCTTCTGGATGATCCAGCAGGAATTCAGGCCCTGTTAACCAAGAAGGATTTGCAAAGACACTTGCAGACACTGGCCTGGTGGCATGAGCTGCAGGGTTAATTTCAGATGGAACATAATGCCATTGTTCAGGTTTAGATGATTTCCTGATTCTCTCTACACGGTTGCTGACATAGACATAGTAATGTTTAGTCTGGTTGTATATGTAGCCCAGAACAACTTTGCTGTCTGTGTAGAATCTGACATCATCTATCTGAATGTCTAGCTCACGTAGTATGAAATCTGCTATTTCTACAGCTAGCACAGTCCCACAAAGTTCAAGCCTGGGAATCGTGTGATCAGGCTTAGGTGCTAACTTAGCTTTCCCAAACAGAAACCCTATGTGGGCTTGATTAGAAGAAACTCTTACCTTGAGGTAAGCGACAGCTGCTATGGCCTCAGTAGATGCATCTGAGAAGATGCGAAGCTCTTTTCTCTGACTTGTGGCAAGTAAGGCAGAAGTGTAGCAGCTTGGTACATGGATTCCATCTAAGGCATGTAGAGATTGTTTCCAGGATTCCCACTTTGAAAGCTGGTCTATTTGTAGTGGAGCATCCCAATCTTTAATAGTCTCTGAGAACTGTCTAAGTAAGGATTTACCTTGTATGGTGATGGGAGCTACGAATCCCACTGGATCGTATAGGCTGTTCACTACTGACAGAACACTACATTTGGTAAATGGCTTGTCTGCAGAGCTGACTCGAAAACCGAAGGTGTCTTTTAATAAGTCCCACCGTAGGCCCAGACTTCTCTGTACAGGTGGTATGTCCATTATTTTGATGAACTCTCTGTCTTCGACTGACAATACTATTTTGTTGTCATTGCTTGTAGTACAAAACACTGTGGTACCTAGGTTGTCATCACAAAGGTTAGGAGTGACATCAGATACTTGGATAATGTCAAGAGGCTTCTCTTTTACTTCATAATGGTGAGGACACTGTTTGAAGTGGGATGCACGTCCGTTTCCTAACATGTAAGTTTTGAAGGAGTGGATCTCGGGTGACATACACATTGTATCCAAGCATACATCGCCCACGATTACCCAGCCTAGATCGAGTTTTTGTGCGTAAGGGGCATCATCAGGTCCATTGCACTGCTTGCGTACTTTGTGTACTCTGAGAATGTCTCTTCTTAGCAAGATCAAGATTTCAGCATTCATGTCCATTGCAGGAATTTCTTTAACAAGGTGCCTCAAGTGAGGATGGTGATATGCAGCCTCTGGAGTACTAATTTCTTCCCTTTCATCTGGTATCTGGTAACACTCAACTAATGTTGGTTGCGGTATGCCCTCTCCCTTATTTATATGAGAGACCATGAACCCATTGGCCCTTCACAACCAGAACAGGTTCTGAGAGTATACAGTGATGCGTGTCCCTCTATACCAAAGATCTCAAAGAATTTAGGCTTAACCACGGATCTGTTGCTCTGTTCATCTATTATGGCATACAACCTAGTAGCTTCCTCGGGTTGACCCTTTGGGTATATCTTGACTAGGCATATCTTAGCACAGCATTTGTGATCTAAGCCTTCTCCACATGAAGAAGAAACGTTAGCTGTGCCTGGAGCATGACCTTGTTACTCCCCGCCATAACATGAGACAGGGCTGGAGGTAGGAGACTGCTGTGAATTTTCTGAGGGTGGGCCCGGATGCATAGATGTAACATGTCTGTCACTACTGAATTCTGTGCACTTGATGACAACTTTACAGTCTTTAGCAAAATGTCCATAACAAGCACAGCACCTGTAGCATATTCCAAGTTTCTGAAGAATCTCCCTGCGCTCTTGTAATGTCTTTGCCCTAAGCCCACGGCATTTCTTTAGGGGGTAAGGCTTCTTGTGAATAGGGCACTGACGATTAGGGTCTTTATCTCTGTCACCCGAATCACTTTGGTGAGCAGGAGAGGATATGGGTGGTGAGATGTCTGTCCTTTTAACAGTCTCTACGTTTAGCTGCTATGTTATCATACCTTGATGAAGATGATGATGATGAAGCAGGTAAGTTGGGCTCACTGAAACTGAAGCTGGGATTGTTTCTCATCCAGGCTTGATCACTGATGAACCTGCAAAAATATGCGAATGGAGGAAAGGATACGTTATAGTCTCTTTTGTACCTTGAGCCCTGTTGTGCCCATTTCTCTTGCAGGCCATATGGCAGTTTAGACACCAGTGGATTGACACCATGAGCAGTGTCCAGGAAGCTTAGTCCAGGTAGATGTGGGTCTGTCTTTGCCAACTCCAGCTCCATGAGAAGATCACTCAGATCTTGGAGCTTGCGATAGTCTTTGTTCCCTATTTTTGGGAAGTTTTGCAGTCACTTGAATAGAGCGCTTTCTATGGCTTCAGAGCTACCATAGGCTTGTTCAAGTCTTGCCCATGCAGCAACAAGACCTGCATCTGGGTGGTCAACATGCACTGTTCTCAGTCTTTTAACACGATCTGCAGATTCTGTCCCCAGCCACTTTTTGAGCAAATCAAGTTCCTCCTTGGTAGCAAGGTTGAGATCAGCAATGGCAGCTTTGAAGGTTGATCTCCAGGCCCTGTAGCTCTCCGGACAGCCGACAAACCTTGAGAGGGTAGTGTTAATGAGCTCACGGCATACCATATATCTGGCAAAGTCATTCAAGTCTGATCTCTCACTCTTCGGTGCCAAAGTAACTTGTGGAACCCCTCGGGTGTGAAAGTTCTCTGGTGAAGTGGGGTGAGGTTTACCAAGATGAAATTATGTTGCAGGAGTGTTTAACTGTGGTGTAGTCCCTAAGGCTTGTGCTGCCTCTGGCTTGAGCTGCGGCTTGTCACTGGAAGTCACCTTGTTGTCAGAAAGAGGTGATGCAGTTTGCTGCATAGATGCACTTGTGTTGTAGACTTGAAGAGGCTCAGGCATTTGGAGCTGAGAGGTCTTTGTGTTGAGAGTAAGAACAGTGTTGTTTGTAAGATGTACAGGAGATAACTCTGTATCATTGGAAACATTAAGCTTTAGTACATATTCACTGATGCGTTAAACTGTGTCTTGCAGTTCTGCTGGGATGGACCAGTCTGAGTTAGCACTTTCTCTCATCGCTTGTTCGAGGACTCTCAGCCTTGCTAAGGCGGCTGCTTCCTCCCTTTTCATTTGCAGAATCTTTAATTGGGAATCTGCCTCTGCTTGTTGAGCTTTCATCTTTGCCTCTGCTTCTGCTTGTTGAGCTTTCATCTTTGTTTCTATTTCTGCTTCCTTTCTGGTAAAGGAGCTTTGCACTTTTTTTGATTCCACTTCAGCACAGGCCTCTATTATCTTATCGCTTAATGTTGAACTTCTGAAGCGAGAGGATCTAGAAGAACGTGTAGTGTGCTTGGTTGATGTGGATCTGTGAGATCTGGTCTCCTGCAGTTGAGCAATGCGGAGTTGTGCCTTACGCTGGGCATTTTGCACTAAGAGATCCCTTTGTTGGTTTAGTGCATCAGCCCTGGTCAGTTCTGCTGAAGAGTCCTCTATATTACAATCCTGCAAGAAAGCTGTGTATTTTTCAAACAGCTGCTGGTAGCGTTCATACGCGGCAGATAAGCGATCTACAGTGCCTTGCAAAAGTATTCATCCCTATTGGCTTTTTACATATTTTGTTACATTACAGCCTTTAGTTCAATGTTTTTTTTTAATCTGAATTATATGTGATGGATCAGAACACAATAGTCTAAGTTGGGGAAGTAAAATTAGAAAAATATATACATAAAACAATTTTTCAGAACTAAAAATATGATAATTGGCATGTGCGTATGTATTCACCCCCTTTGTTATGAAGTCCATAAAAAGTTCTGGTGCAACCAATTACCTTCAGAAGTCACATAATTAGTGAAATTATGTCCACCTGTGTGCAAACTAAGTGTCACATGATCTGTCATTACATATACACACATTTTTGAAAGGCCCCAGAGGCTACAACACCTAAGCAAGAGGCACCACTAACCAAACACTGCCATGAAGACCAAGGAACTCTGCAAACAAGTAAGGGACAATGTTGTTGAGAAGTACAAGTCAGGGTTAGGTTATAAAAAAAATATCCAAATCTTTGATGAGGAGCACCATCAAATCTATCATAACCAAATGGAAAGAACATGGCACAACAGCAAACCTGCCAAGAGATGGCCGCACACCAAAACTTATGGACCGGGCAAGGAGGGCATTAATCAGAGAGGCAGCACAGAGACCTAAGGTAACCCTGGAGGAGCTGCAGAGTTCCACAGCAGAGACTGGAGTATCTGTACATAGGATGACAATAAGCCGTACATTCCATAGAGTTGGGCTTTATGGCAGAGTGGCCAGAAGAAAGCCATTATTTTCAGCAAAAAACAAAATGGCACGTTTTGAGTTTGCGAAAAGGCATATGGGAGACTCCCAAAATGTATGGAGGAAGGTGCTCTGGTCTGATGAGACTACAACTGAACTTTTTGGCCATCAAAGAAAATACTATGTCTGGCGCAAACTCAACACATCACATCACCCAAAGAGCACCATCCCCACAGTGAAACATGGTGGTGGCAGCATCATGCTGTGGAGATGTTTTTCAGCAGTCGGGACTGGGAAAGTGCTCAGGGTTGAGGGAAAGATGGATGGTGCTAAATACAGGGATATTCTTGAGCAAAACCTGTACCACTCTGTGTGTGATTTGAGGCTAGGACAGAGGTTCACCTTCCAGCAGAACAATGACTCCAAATACACTGCTAAAGCAACACTTGAGTGGTTTAAGGGGGAACATGTAAATGTATTGGAATGGCCTAGTCAAAGCCCAGACCTCAATCCAATAGAAAATCTGTGGTCAGATTTAAAGATTGCTGTTCACAAGTGCAAACCATCCAACTTGAAGGAGCTGGAACAGTTTTGCAAGGAGGAATGGGCAAAAATCCCAGTGGTGAGATGTGGCAAGCTCATAAAGACTTATCCAAAGTGACTTGGAGCTGTGATAGCCTCAAAAGGTGGCTCTACAAAGTATTGACTTTAGGGGGGTGAATAGTTATACATATTGACTTTTTTCTGGTATGTTTTGTCCTATTTGTTGTTTGGTTCACAAAAATAAATAAAACATCTTTAAAGTTGTGGGCATGTTCTGTAAATTAAATGATGCAAATCCTCAAACAATCCATGTTAATTCCAGGTTGTGAGGCAACAAAACATGAAAAATGCCAAGGGGGGTGAATACTTTTGCAAGGCACTGTATAGAGTCTCTTAGTTCAGCTGGTTGATCATTCACGTGTGACAAAACTGAAATGAAGTGTAAAGTTCTGTCCCATAAGTCTGACAGGTTGCTGGAGAACTCATCTCTAGTGGCTTCATAGTTTTCTGTAAGTTTCTGTGTAGGTTTTATTGTACGCTTGAGTCTTACACTCTGTTCGGCAATATCTGCAGAATCTGCTCCCTGTACATCTGCGAGTTCAGAGGCATGATGAATCTGCATCGGTTCATCCACAAAAGGGTGCTCAGAGTCTTGTCTAGACATTTTTCACATTTTTGCAGGAAATGGTACTGTCTCTTTAAGAAGATGAACAGCAGCTTAGACAGGTGGGGTAACACAGTTCAATGTAGAGAAACAGTTTTTAACATTCACACGAGGTGCAGTAAACTCATGCGACCATGTGCTTCCCAAGATGGCGGATGGCACTGAGCTTGATTGCAGATCAGGCGCACACATATACACAGCAGGCTGTGGGAATTGTATACATCTTTTGACTATTCTGACTCCGATTGTTGTAAAGCGACTTATTCCTTGCGAGACCTCTATGCCTGGCCTGTATAAGATATAAACACTGAGGACAATCCTTATCAGATAGTTTGAACTCACCAAATACAGATTCCATCCACAAAGGTGCTTTTATTCTGTACGTCAGGTTACAGCAGATGACAGGATACAAACAGAAGAATAGGTTGTAGTATTTATGCGGTCAAAAGATGATATTGTCTGTAGCTTACAAAGTAGAATACATGTGCCCTGTTACATGTTGCTTGTTGCTGCATCCCTGACACAGGAAGTACAAATCACAGGAAGAAGGGTGGAGCATTACATACAAAAGGAAGTGTGTCATAACATAAGGCAAAAAGAACATAATAAAACAAGTGCATTACCACAAAAGATCACTAGATGGCAGCATGTGAACTAAATATAAAACATCTATAGAAAAGGGTTAGGAAAACAATCTATATAAATTCTATGCTCCGTTGGGGTGGCACACACTTTGGGTCCAGAAATATCAGTGTACTCTCTGGCTCCCCGTGCTAGGTTGCCCCCCCGATCTCTGCAGAATTTCCTGGGAAACGTCCTGACACATGGCGGCCTGGATATTAAAGTCTGCAACTCATAGCCTCCAGTGCACAGCACCCCCCACCCAGGGCCGGATTAACATAGGGGCTGATGGAGCTGCAGCTCCAGGCCCCTGCCCCTGCCTTAAAATCGGCCCTCACAGCCAGCAGTATAAGCCTGATGTCCATAAACTTCTCTGGGACAGGAGAAGCTGGGTGTAAATGTAGGGGTGTCTGGCTGCATCTGTGTTGGCTCACTGTGGTTATTACAGTGTCACAGTGCACAGTTCCCCCCTACACAAATGGCTCTGCCTTCCCCCTCCCCTCTCTCCTCTCTCTGTGTGCAGTGAAGGAGCCGTGTGGTCTGGGAAACAGAGCAACTGCAGCTGGCAGATAGAAGGTGAACACATATCTGAGTGATAAGCTTCTGACCATCCAAGTGTGAGCTCAGTGACTGGACTCTTATCTCCCTTCTCTCCCCCTCTTTTACCTTTATCTTCAGCAATGGCTGTTATAACTGCAGTCAATATGTAGACTCGGCTCCTTGTGCTTTTAGGTGGGTTCACACTGCTTTGCTGTGTTTTGGCCCATTGCTGGTGTATCCGCAGTTTTCCTGCGTTTTACCCACAGTCCTATTGATTTCTAAACTGCAGATACACAAGCAGTGCGCCCAAACTGCAGCAAACCAGTGTGAGCCCAAAGGCTGTACACACCCCCCTCTATAGAACTTGGTCTGATCAATACTCTTGGCATTCATTTTACACACAACCATACCATCCCAGATTAGGAGGGGTGGGGGCTCCAGGGATTTGTTTGACTATGCAGGCCCTGTCCCTTCTACCCATCCTGGAAGAGTCCTGGAGGGAGTGGCAGGCTGCTGGTGGCAAGTGACACACTGTATCTGGTGGCAGGTTGTCAGTGGCAAGTGGCACACTGTATCTGGTGGCAGGCTGCTAGTGGCAAGTGACACGCTGTATCTGGTGACAGGTTGTCAGTGGCAAGTGGCACACTGTATCTGGTGGCAGGCTGCTGGTGGCAAGTGACACGCTGTATCTGGTGGCAGGCTGCTGGTGGCAAGTGGCACACTGTATCTGGTGGCAGGCTGCTAGTGGCAAGTGGCACACTGTATCTGGTGGCAGGCTGCTGGTGGTAAGTGACATACTGTATCTGGTGGTAGGCTGTGGTTGGCAAGTGGCACACTGTATCTGGTGACAGGCTGTCAGTGGCAAGTGGCACACTGTATCTGGTGGCAGGCTGCTAGTGGCAAGTGGCACACTGTATCTGGTGGCAGGCTGCTGGTGGCAAGTGGCACACTATCTGATGGAAGGCTGCTGGTGGTAAGTGACACACTGTATCTGGTGGTAGGCTGTGGTTGGCAAGTGGCACACTGTATCTGGTGGCAGGCTGCTGGTTTCAAGTGGCACACTATCTGGTGGCAAGTGGCACACTGTATCTGGTGGTAGGCTGTGGTTGGCAAGTGGCACACTGTATCTGGTGGCAGGCTGCTGGTGGCAAGTGGCATACTGTATCTGGTGGCAGGCTGCTGGTGGCAAGTGGCACACTATCTGGTGGAAGGCTGCTGGTGGTAAGTGACACACTGTATCTGGTGGTAGGCTGTGGTTGGCAAGTGGCACACTGTATCTGGTGGCAGGCTGCTGGTGGCAAGTGGCACACTATCTGGTGGCAAGTGGCACACTGTATCTGGGGTCAGGCTGCTGGTGGCAAGTGACACGCTGTATCTGGTGACAGGCTGTCAGTGTCAAGTGGCACACTGTATCTGGTGGCAGGCTGCTAGTGGCAAGTGGCACACTGTATCTGGTGGCAGGCTGCTGGTGGCAAGTGGCACACTATCTGGTGGAAGGCTGCTGGTGGTAAGTGACACACTGTATCTGGTGGTAGGCTGTGGTTGGCAAGTGGCACACTGTATCTGGTGGCAGGCTGCTGGAGGCAAGTGGCACACTGTATCTGGTGGCAGGCTGTGGTTGGCAAGTGGCACAATGTATCTGGTGGCAGGCTGCTGGTGGCAAGTGGCACACTGTATCTGGTGGCAGGCTGCTGGTGGCAAGTGGCACACTGTATCTGATGGCAGGCTGCTGGTGGCAAGTGGCACACTATCTGGTGGAAGGCTACTGGTGGTAAGTGACACACTGTATCTGGTGGTAGGCTGTGGTTGGTAAGTGGCACAATGTATCGGATGGAAGGCTGCTGGTGGCAAGTGGCACACTGTATCTGGTGGCAGGCTGTGGTTGGCAAGTGGCACAATGTATCTGGTGGCAGGCTGCTGGTGGCAAGTGGCACACTGTATCTGGTGGCAGGCTGCTGGTGGCAAGTGGCACACTGTATCTGATGGCAGGCTGCTGGTGGCAAGTGGCACACTATCTGGTGGAAGGCTACTGGTGGTAAGTGACACACTGTATCTGGTGGTAGGCTGTGGTTGGTAAGTGGCACAATGTATTGGATGGAAGGCTGCTGGTGGCAAGTGGCACAGTGTATCTGGTGGCAGGGAGCTGGTGGCAAGTGGCACACTGTATCTGGTGGCAAGTGGCACAATGTATCTGGTGGCAGGCTGCTGGTGGCAAGTGGCACACTGTATCTGGTGGCAAGTGGCACAATGTATCTGGTGACAGGCTGCTGGTGGCAAGTGACACACTGTATCTGGTGGCAGGCTGCTGGTGGCAAGTGGCACACTGTATCTGGTGGCAAGTGGCACAATGTATCTGGTGGCAAGTGGCACACTGTATCTAGTGGCAGGCTGCTGGTGGCAAGTGGCACACTGTATCTGGTGACAGGCTGTCGGTAGCAAGTGGCACACTGTATCTGGTGACAGGCTGTGGTTGGAAAGTGGCGCACTGTATCTGGTGAAAGGCTGCTGTTGGCAAGTGGCACACTGTATCTGGTGGCATGCTGCTGGTGGCAAGTGGCCCACTGTATCTGGTGGCAGGCTGCTGGTGGCAATTGGCACATTGTATCTGGTGGCAGGTGGCACACTGTATCTGTGGCAGGCTGTGGGTAGCAAGTGCCACACTGTATCTGGTTGCAAGTGGCACACTGTATCTGGTGGCAAGTGGCACACTGTATCTGGTGGCAGGCTGCTGGTGGCAAGTGACATGCTGCATCTAGCGGCAGGCAACTGTGGAAAGTGATACGCTACATCTGGTGGCAGGCTATGGGTGGCAAGTGACAAGCTGCATCTGGTGGCAAGTGACAAGCTCAGGTCCCACTGATTCTGCATCATGGTGAGTTGAACTATTTCACTATATATTACAATGTAGTAACTGAAATAATGGAATTTGATCATCCTGACACCATATCAAGCATGGTGTCAGGATGATTGATTTTATGTACTAACACCAGCCATTTGCCTGACAAATCACCTCCACCGCCAATTTCCCCGCCAACCCTGAGACTACATCCCCCACCCTCATCTTTTTTTGGGAAGAGGGGGTTGTCTCTGAATGACAGTTTGGAAATGTGGTCTCCCTATGTTGCTGCTGGTGAGAGACCGCATAGCAGGTGGTATTGGTGGTGTTGCTGCTGCTCAGAGGCTGCACAGCTGATATTACTGGTGAGAGTTTATTTAATTTGTTTTAGCGAAAAATTGTTTGCATTTTCATTTTGTTTCCATAAAAAGGCCCACCAAAATCCTCAGCACCAGGCCCATGATGCTCTTAATCTGGCCCTGCCCCCACCCCAGGACTACATGTACTGAATGAACAGGATCTGATGCACTTTGCAGTCAGAAATTGTGGGAAATAGACTACCATAGATAATATAACTTGTAAGCAGGGACGACAGTGATCACATTTTTGTAACCAGTGTTTTTCTTTATCCCCTGTTGCACTGATTCCTAATAACTATTAGATGACTTTCTTTCAAATGCATAGTACTTGTTCATAATTAAGGAAGGCATACGGACATATGTTTATGTATGTACGAACACCAAACTTGTGGTTCTTTTTTAGGTATGTTGGGTCCATCAACTTTGGACAATAGTTAAACACTAAAAATGTACTCAAACATAAAGCTATGAAATAACATAGGCTACGATCAATAGACAGACTTGCCAAAAGCAAAGAATAGGTAAATATTAGAAATGTAAATAGACACAAGGAGTTGAAATAATAGAGGCTAAAGTGGAGGCTACAGATAGACTTACTAAAAACAAAGAATATAAAGTGTGTCAAAGTCCATATCAAACAAAGCTACTCTTCCATTAAAATTTAGGAGCTCATAGACATCTGATACCTGTAACCATGTACAGACAGTTTTGACAAGTTTTGAAAACAACAAAACAGTTTCATCTCTTACCTATTTGGCTGGAGTAAATCAAATAATATTGTGTTTTGTAGATTACTGCACTTTGGCATCCTCATTGCTCGTTATACAGCTTTATTTAATATGCCTAAATAATGTTTTCAATTCATCTGAGAGGAAATACTGTAAGTGGAAAACCACCCCAGAGAGAAAAGTCCTTACCCAAGCATGTCTTTGTATGCTTGCAAAGTCACTGAAAACCATTTGCTTTACTTGATGCCTTTGTCTCATTCAAGGAAAATTAAGAGAAAATTGTTATTATCCACAGAAGCTAATGACGCTGTTTCACAGCCACCTTTTTCTTCCTAAGTATTTAAAGAGCAGTTACCCAGATGCTTCCCGACTTTCCAATGCAAATGGTAAGGAGATAAATATGAATAATTATAAACACTTGAGCGGCATTTCAGAATGCTCTACCTAGGGCAAGTGCTGCATTTTTAAGCGCGTCCCATAGTCAATCTTCTTAAATTTCCCATTAAATATTGATCAACCCCTGAGACTCCTAATATTTGCTTAGCGCAGATATGTTAGACTTGAATATAAACTGTTTTGCCTTACAGCTAATCCACATATTCAATCAGAATTGATGACAGATGAAATCTGTTTAGTTAAAAACGTGCCTACTGCAGAACCCTTAATGTCAAATAAAGGGAGTTAAGCTGTTTTATCAAAACAAAAGACAAAATATGAATGCTGACACATATTTGCTTACATTCTGTGCTATACACTAAACATGTAATGACAGTATTGAAAGGATTTCCAAATGAAATTTACAAAAAAGAAAAAAGAATTGTGACTACACAGTCATGCTCTAACCAATATGTTCTTGTCTTTTAATTTAGTTTGAACATGTATAATAATTCATAGTAAAAACATTGTAAAAATTATTAGCTTTGCTCAGACTATTTTACTTCCGTATGAACAAAGAAACCTGAGTATTACAAAGCATTATAAACAAACAATAATTCATTGCAAAGTTGGTACTGCATTGTGAATGGGTAGGAATACATACAATTTAAATGAAGAACCTTAGAGGATTGTTCTGCTTTTGTGGGGAAAACAATTGCAAAAAATAAAATAAAAAAATATATAGCATTAATGATTGCAATACAAGCCATGTTGAAATTTAGAGGATAAGTTCACCTTTGGGAACATGGTACACGTTCCATCCATTTTTAGGGTGTAACATGTAACATGTTACCACTGCTGCAGCCGCTTCCTGCTGCCAACCCTCCGTGTGACAGTAGTACAGGGAGACAGGGAGAAGTTCCCTGTACTAGCTGTCACTTTTTGAAAACAGTGAGGCTCCACGGGGCTCCACCCACATAGCCAAGGTATTCATTTACACAGCTCTGTGAATGAATGAACTACAAGTTCCGACATCCTTTGTGGCTGTTGGCTTATAGTTCCAAGTGAACTACCACGGTGCTGTTCAGCACTCTGGTCATTGAGTCTTCCTGTCAGTGTGAAACTGCCTGGCCATATGATATACGGGGAAGGCAGCTTACAGTGACAGTCTGCAGGAGACCTGCATGGCATCAGTAATCTGATGAGCTTTCCAGGCTCTTAAAGCAAAATAGTAAATGAACATTTTTTTACCTGCAACTGAACACACTGACTAAGTTCTATTGAACGTAACGTGCGCGGGGGGAAGAGCTACGTTCAGATTACGTCACCCGTTGCCATCCAGATGGAGAGTACACAGTACACTGTCCTATTCTTATGTGCCTGAACTGATCATTTTTATGTGAGTAGGAACTTTTTATTGTATTGTTTTCAACGGAGAGCATTTAGATCCTCTTATTTATTCACATGTCTCTGGGGCATCATTTGGAGATCTGGATTTGCATTCTTGCCTTACATTACCCTTAAAGGGACACATGCTTTTGATTTCCTGTTAGTTCAGGGGTCCACTAATTAAGGTGAGCGAAGCAACTATCTTGGAGTTGTAAGGATTGTCACCCATTACCTATGTTTCTGGATCCATTTCAACACATGGATGTGCTCTTTGCTGTTGCTGTCTGGGCTTTGTGGTTCACATCATTGGATTTACATACTTTTGCTTATTTTTCTATGGAACTTTGATTGGTTTTCTTTGCGCTGCACTTCTCTCTGATTTTGATTTATTATATTGCCACTTACCAATTCTTAGATGTTATGGATGCATTCATTTTATTTTCTAAGCTTTCTTTCTTTTATTATCACCTGGTGATCTGGCCACTAAGTCTGTTTTTTTTTAACAGAACAAGCTCTCCTGCAAATGTAGAAGTTAGACTGTTGAGACAAACTATTTACCACTGACGGGTGCTTACGGTGTTCAGCTTTTATTTATTTATGTAAAACATGTATTCCAAAAGAAAAAAAAATCAATTGCTGTAACTGCTTAACTACAGGGTAAGCTGGAGTTTGGCTTCAGTTTGTTAGTGTATCTAAATCTGCTAGTACATCTAACACTCTCCTACCCCCCAGACTGACGATGCTGCTGTCCAAAGATGTCTCTGTTGCTTCGTCATCCAGAGCGGAGGCACTCTAATACAGGAAATGTGTTACTGGTCAGATCACCAGGTGAAAACAAAGGGAAATGTCTAAAGAAAGAAAACGAATACAGTCACCACATATAATGATTGGTAAGCTGCAATATATTACATTTTTGGTTTTGGGTTTAATACTGCTTAAAGCCTAGTTCCCACTAGTTGAATTAGTTGAATGAAAAAAAACTGACAGCTCCGGTCGGAGCTGCTGCATTAACAATCTGATGTAAGTACAGTGATCTCCCCTGCTGTTCTGTTGTGTTCTGACAGGGTGATGGCCCTCCCGCCAGAACACTCTGGTTAGTACTCTAAGCCATTGGCTGAGGTTGCTGATCAGGGCCCTGGTCAGCTGCTGGTTTTCCAGCATGCTCATCCGACAGAGGCTGGACCAGCTGCCATACACACGGGCTGAATGTCGGCCGGTTTTTATTGAACCAGCCGATGTCATCCAACATATGGCCCATGTGTACTAGGCTTTAAGTAAATACCTGAACAGTGACAGCAGATGATTGGCTGCAGTGACAGTCATCGTCCAGATCAGTGTTTCTCAACTCCAGGTCCTCAAGGCGCCCCAACAGGTCATGTTTTCAGGATTTCCCTCAGATAAAACAGCTGTGGTAATTACTAAGGCAGTGAAACTGGTCAAATCACCTGTGCAAAATAATGGAGGGCCTGAAAACATGACCTGTTGTGGCACCTTGAGGACCGGAGTTGAGAAACACTGGTCCAGATGACAATTTTCCGCCTGTCTCCTCCGATTTTTTGATTGAAGTTTATTGAGCCTGGGCGGTGCATAAGCTGGACCAAGGTAGCAATAAAATACATTATTAAAATCACTGATCCCAAAAAAACGGCCATTTTTAAAACTTTTTTTTGCATTGATCCATGTCCCCTGGGGCAGGACCCAGGTCCCCAAACACTTTTTATGACAATACCATGAATATAAGCCTTTAAAATTAGCACTTTTGATTTCTCCCATAGACTTTTAAAGGGTGTTCCGCGGCATTCGAATTTGCCGCGAACACCCCAAATTGTTTGCTGTTTGGCGAACTTGCGAACAGCCGATGTTCGAGTCGAACATGAGTTCAACTCGAACTCGAAGCTCATCCCTACACAGCATGCATTTTTAAAAAAATGTAATAATGCATTAATGTTTACAGAGCTGCATTATTTGTATATACAGTATCTCACAAAGGTGAGTAGACCCCTCACATTTTTGTAAATATTTTATGATATCTTTTCATGTGACAACACTGAAGAAATGACACTTTGCTACAATGTAAAGTAGTGAGTGTACAGCTTGTATAACAGTGTAAATTTGCTGTCCCCTCAAAATAACTCAACACACAGCCATTAATGGCTAAACTGCTAGAAACAAAAGTGAGTACACCCCTTTGTCCAAATGTCCAAATTGGGTCCAATAAGCCATTCTCCCTCCCCGGTGTCTTGTGACTCATTAGTGTTACAAGGTCTCAGGTGTGAATGGGGAGCAGGTGTGTTAAATTTGGTGTTATCGCTCTCATTCTCTCATACTGGTCACTGGAAGTTCAACATGGCACCTAATGGCAAAGAACTCTCTGAGGATCTGAAAAAACAATTGTTGCCCTACCAAAAGATGGCCTAGGCTTTAAGAAGATTGCCAGGATCCTGAAACTGAGCTGCAGCACGGTGTCCAAGACCATACAGTGGTTTAACAGTATAGGTTCCACTCAGAACAGGCCTCGCCATGTCCACTAAAGAAGTTGAGTGCATGTGCTCAGCGTCATATCCAGAGGTTGTCTTTGGGAAACAGACGTATGAATGCTGCCAGCATTGCTGCAGAGGTTGAAGGGGTGGGGGGTCAGCCTGTCAGTGCTCAGACCATACGCCACACACTCCATCAAATGGGTCTGCATGGCTGTCGTCCCAGAAGGAAGCCTCTTCTAAAGATGATGCACAAGAAAGACCGCAAACAGTTTGCTGAAGACAAGCAGACTAAGGACATGGATTATGGAACCATGTCCTGTGGTCTGATGAGACCAGGATAAACTTATTTGGCTCACATGGTGTCAAGCGTGTGTGGCGGCAACCAGGTGAGGAGTACAAAGACAAGTGTGTCTTGCCTACAGTCAAGCAGGTTGGTGGGAGTGTCATGGTCTGGGGCTGCATGCTGCCGGCACTGGTAAGCTACAGTTCATTGAGGGAACCATGAATGCCAACATGTACTGTGACATTCTGAAGCAGAGCATGATCCCCTCCCTTCGGAGACTGGGCCACAGGGCAGTATTCCAACATGATAATGACCCCAAACACACCTCCAAGACGACCACTGCCTTGGTAAAGAAGCTGAAGGTAAAGGTGATGGACTGGCCAAGCATGTCTCCAGACCTAAACCCTATTGAGTATCTGTGGGGCATCCTCAAATGGAAGGTGGAGTAGCGCAAGGTCTCTAACATCCACCAGCTCCATGATGTTTTCATGGAGGAGTGGAAGAGGATTCCAGTGGCAACCTGTGAAGCTCTGGTGAACTCCATGCCCAAGAGGGTTATGGCAGTGCTGGAAAATAATGGTGGCCACATAAAATATTGACACTTTAGGCCCAATTTGGACATTTTCACTTAGGGGTGTACTCACTTTTGTTGCCAGCGGTTTAGACATTAATGGCTGTGTGTTGAGTTATTTTAAGGGGACAGAAAATTTACACTGCTGTACAAGCTGTACACTCACTATTTTACAGTGTAGTAAAGTGTCATTTCTGCAGTGTTGTCACATGAAAAGATAGAATAAAATATTTACAAAAATGTGAGGGGTGTATTCACTTTTGTGAGATACTGTATATTTTTTTATATCTGCTTAGATTTCATCTCTAACATAAGCCTGACCTTGCTCTAAATTATCAACTACAGAGTAATGTTACACAAGGATCACTTTGTTAAACATATGAACATAGGGTAAAAGTGAAATTAAATGATTCTGTCAAATTAGAATTTAAACATGAAATCATTTAAATACACAAATGCTATAGGCTTCTGTGTAATAACGAAAAAAAAACATTTATTTGCCTGCTCTAGCCTAGCCAGTCGAAATCACTCTTATCATTTATGTTTTGGGCCCTGTCTGGAAATTTGGATGGGCTAAATTATCTTGTTCAGTTCTCAAGATAACATGAGAAAACATAGACAGTAGGACTAGTAGGGACACCTACTGGTAGTAAGTGAAATAACATGTCAGCGTTGGTTTATGTTGACGAAGCACCCTGCACTTGTGGCCCCGATGATTTGGGAGGTTCACATTGCTCAGACACCTGCTTATTAGCCATATGTAATGCCATGGACAGTGGATTTGAGGCTTCTAAAGTATAAGGAGCTGCTTGGTCTTTTTTGGTGCAAGTGGAAGAATTTCCACCTTGAGATGTTGTTAGAAAATCCTTTTAAATAAAATGATTAATTCTGTTATTATACAGTAGTCTGGAATTTTGAATTTTGTTTATACTACAAAAACAAAAATGCAACCACAATTCGCAAAACAAACCCTGCAATTTAATGCCTGCTATAAATATAATCAAACACGGGCATAAACCATGCACATAAATATATCATCAGGCAAAGGAAAGCTATAGTTTGTTATTATTCCTATGTGTTATTATAGGATATCACTAGCCTTTTATTATTGACCCCTTCTTTATCAGATAATTTGTGCCTTTGAACATATTTCAAACAATTTATGTTCCTTAAAACTAAAACTGCCTTCTATAACAATTTTGTACTTTAGAGAAATGTTATATTGAGGACCGAAAAGGATATATTTATGTAGGTTCCAGAAGCATAAGGACTTGTATATACGGCTTGCTTTCAAATGCTGCATTCAGCTTACATTTTAGATTAGTTTGAGAAGCTTTTGAGTTCCATATGAAGTCCATCATAGGTGTTTCTGATCTGCAGCTGGCCCCCTTTTGACCTGCATATTACATCCTTCTGACCTACAATGCACTTCCTTCTAAGTTGCATGAAGCTGCTTTTGTATTCCAATTGATTTATACAGTATGGGGAGAAGAGCCATTCTAATATGAACAAAGGTCAGTATACACTGGCCTCTTATCATGCAACAGATGCTAAGGCTAAAAAGTCATGGAACATTTTTCTAAGTATCAGTAGTGATCTGCTTTATCTGGTGCCTTGTATCCTGATAGTATTGAGCATATGGGAACCCCCAGGCTGGAGGGGGACATATGGCATGGTGAAGTCAAGCACCCATTTATTTATACAAGATTTGAACTGTCTGTGCTCCCCTTGCATATTTGATGCAATCTCTGTAAAGTTGTGAAGATGTGGAATGGAGTTCCACTAACAAAGTGTGCAATAAGGGGGTCTTCTTGGCTTTGCAGGATAATTTGATTAATACCATTTAATGTTGAATGCTGAAGAGGTATTACAGACATGTGGCTCCAAAGCGCTATTGCTTTTAAAATCATCATGCTGGAATGTTAAAAGCAACTTTGTATGTTGTGTAGTTACGTGTACCCAACAGTTAAAAAACTGGCAAATGATGGTGTTTCAAGCAGTTTGAGAAATGCCATGCCTTACCTAAGTTTCCAAATAGCGATACTCTTGATCATTCGTTATTAAAGGAGTTATTAAAAATCAGGGTAAGGTCTGTTTTAAATAATGGCTTTTTTAGTGTATTTATGGTATTTTAGCAAAGTGCTATATACTGTATTTAATAGATCTAACACACTGTATTCAATAGATCTAACACAAGTAATTATTATTAAACAAATCTCTAAAACATTGTTGTGTGATAGAATTTCACTTTGTGGGGCTGACTTAAAAAAAAAAAAAAAAAAACTGGAAAAAATGACACTGAAACAAAAGTGTGCAGTTGTTTAAAGAAAGTATAAAGAAAGTAATCAGGACTAATCCTTCACTGGTGTGGGACCAGTAAAATGGGCAGTGATTGCGACGTACAAGCTTGCAAAAGAAAATATTTACTGACGACAGGCTACATGTTGTATTAATTTTGTATTTTACAGTAAGTTTACTAGGAATTGTTCTACTCCTCCCTGCAGCATTTATTTTAATGGTAAGCTTCAAAATATTACAATCTTTCCTGGGTATATGTTTTAAATTAAGTTCTCGTTGTACTTATTTATCATTCAGACCACCACCTTATTAGATTCACATTTATTTTACTAAAGTTTAAGATATTAAACATGCAGACAGTTTCAGTAAACTCTGGATCTCATAGCTCTGGACAACCCCCCCAGACCCCCCAGTTATACACAGAAAACACTGTATATATCAGTGCTTAAATGGTAAAGGTTATGAGTAGTGTAACTTCTTTTAGATTCGAGCTGGGTAGAGTGAGCTGAAGCTAATCTCTTGCACTAGTAAAAATCCAGGAGTCTCCTCTCATGGTGAGAATTATTTATTTGGAAAGATTTTACCAGAGCCTTGGCAAAAGTCTCATTGTGAATAGGAACAATATACGGAGGCTACCGGTTTGCAAGCCCTATATTACATCACTGATCAGGTTATAATCAGCACCAGTACTTCTGTACTTTCATAAATAATTTGAGTTGTAAATTGATTAACTGTATGTATCTGAAAACACATTAGCAATTGAACTTTTGGTGAACTATCAAGAGGGAAATGATCCCTTCACCAATTTATATGTTGCTAATTTTCCATACTATGCACAGCAGATGGGGCAGGCATCAAAGAAAAGATTCCTTCTCATATCACTGGAACCTAAGGCTTGTAATGACATTGAGTACTACAGAGTGGGGCTGCCATAATGAGCTGACATTGATTTATGTTGGCAGTTTTGAAGGACCTGAAGCTTTCTATATACCTAAATGTTTCTACATCTAAATGTTTAAAGCGAGATCCAGTATAGCTTAAAAAGGAACTTTACCCGAATCCTCAAAATTGTAATAAAGGCACCGTTAAAAATGTAATATATTAGCAGTGGAAAAAGACACACTTCCCTTATAATGAAGGCTAAAATTAACTTACAAATTGTCGAACTTTCAAATTGCCTGGTGTCAGGGCAAATTATTTTCCCTGTGGTTTCTATTGTGATTCACTTCCCTCTCCTCAGCTGCGCAGCGGCGTTCTATTGGCAAAACATAACCCAGGAGTCTGCGTACAATAGAGGCTATGGTCAATCGGTCATTCTCACCTTGGAAAGAAAGACAGAAGCACACAGACAGGCCATGCAGAAAAGATATATACAGTATATGCAATTCTGATAAAGTAGGCGGTAATAAGTCATTATAAGGGTAAGGGTAAGGTTTGCTTTTAAAACTTTTAATAATAGCCTTTTTAGTTAGTGTATTTATGATAATTTTGGCAACCCAAGACAATTAGAATTCTATATATCATATTTAATAGATTCGACATTTAATTAATTTAATTTATATAGTAAGACCAAATGTCTAAGGCTAGGTTCACACCTATGCACTACAGTCCATTTAACATGGTTTTCCTATGGCATACTTTCACATCGTTTTAAAGGTGCTGCGTTTTTGGAACGGTCAGGGATTTTTTTTTCCCACAGCAGATTGCGTTTTGCATGTAATAGACTTCAATGAACCGGCACCAAAAACACAAGTATTTAGTTTTTGCATGTGTTTTGCTTTTCTTTCTTTTTTTTCTTTGGGAATCCCACTGACAACTGACAAGTCATCGGTTGTTAAGGACGCAACGTCTACCTGCTCCTTTACAACCGGCTATTTACAATTTGTTAAGGAGCGTTTCCTATTAGAAAAAAAATGCAAATCGCATGCAGAAATGCATCAAAAATGCATGTACAAAAACTCAAGATGCACTGCAAAAGGTGCTGGAAAACCGCATCAACTGCAATGGCATATAAGACCTAGCCTAAATTTTGGTTGTGTGATACAGCTTTTTTGAGCTGACTAAAAAAAAAAACTGGAAAAAGTTAACCTGGAACAGAAGTGTGTAGTTCACAGAAAGTAATAGGATGTAAACCCATAGACGATCCATACGTTATACAATTCTCTTATTCAATTTCCTTTAGATTTACCTTTAACTATGTAGTGCAAGAGGCTGCCTGATTGCATACAAATTAAACGTGTTTAGGTTTGACCTCATAGTATATGGTTTTGGTAAATCTAAAGGAAAGTTGTAAAAGACAAATTGTATAATGTATGGCCAGCCTTAGTTTAAAAACATAATCTTGTAACTATGGAATATGTATTTCCTTTGTCTTCAGTCTTTGTGTATCTGTCCTTTTGTGAAAGCAATACTGCAGACTTGAGAATTCCTAGTCATAATCAATTATGAGTTAAAGCGGATTTCTAATTTCTACTACCCCCCCCATATTTTTTTTTAACAAACCCTGCTTACCTGGGGTGGTGCTTAGCCTGTTTCAGATACTCACCAACCCAGCGGATCCAGTGCTATCCAGCGGACATCCTCTTCTCAACTGGCAGCGCACAGTCCCACACTACCATGTATTGCTATGGCGTCATCAAAAGGCTACCAGCTGTTCCAGCTTCAGCGGCCACACCTCTCGATGACGCCCTTCTAGGCCCATCCCCTCCATCTTTACTGAATGGAAGGCTTTGCCTCCTGGGGTTTGTGACGTGCATATCCCAGGAGGCAAAGGGAGGTTGGTGTATGTCATTCGCCTAGGCGGAGGACATGCAGGGGGCAGCATTTTCTAAAACAATAAGCGTAAATATAACAAAAGGCAGCTATCCATGCACAGTACCAGAGGAGGGATCATGATACAGAGGGTGAAGATCTTCTTTAAAGTGTTATTAAACCCTAGTGAAGTTTATAACACATAACCACACAGTCTCTTCTGTTTTTTTATGCCCAACAGGATTTCTGTTTTTGCAGTGGCTCCTATCACTAGTGGGGTCTCAATGGAGCCATCCCAGTGTGCATGCCCCCCCGCCCCAGCTGGCACAGAGAGGCTGCAGCTAGAGGATCTGTGATTTGCCCATCTCCCTGCCAACCTGCTTTGGGGTGACTATAAAATAACTAATGAAAGAACACTATACAAACAATTGGACATAAGCGTTTACATGTATTTTTAAAAAATAACTATTAAAAAATGTGTTTTTACTCACTTTTCCGTTGATCCTTCAGTATAGAGTCACTGAAACTTTGGTGCATATGGACATTATAAATGTGCAAGTACATTTGGAACATGTAGGTCAGTGCATTGGGGAGTAACTGTGTGCATGTTGCCTGCCTGGAAATTGGGAAATGTTACACCAGGTATACAGAGTGAGGGACATTTGTAAAAGGTAGAAAACCTTTAGAAGCAGAGAGTATATAATGATGCAATTTGTGAACATAGTAAACAGATTTATATAAGCAGATCATTTTTAAATGAAGGATTTAATACTCATAAACATGTGATATCAAGTCCCCAAAGTACCAAAGTGCCACAATTAACTTCATCAGATGCAAAGCATATCAGCATGCTGGATATATTTTGTTCATACATTTAGCAAAAAAAATTTGAAACAGATGAATCATTTTCAAGTTAGTACTCCAGAATAGGGATGGGCTTTATGTTCGGGTCGAACATGAGTTCGACTCGAACATTCGTTGTTCGCCAGTTCGCCGAACAATGAACAATTTGGGGTGTTCGCGGCAAATTCGAAAGCCACGGAACACCCTTTAAAAGTCTATGGGAGAAATCAAAAGCGCTAATTTTAAAGGCTTATATGCATGGTATTGTCATAAAAAGTGTTTGGGGACCTGGGTCCTGCCCCAGGGGACATGTATCAATGCAAAAAAAGGTTTTAAAAACGGCCGTGTTTTTTAGGAGCAGTGATTTTAATAATGCTTAAAGTGAAACAATAAAAGGGTAATATTCCTTTAAATTTCATACCTAGGGGGTGTCTATAGTATGCCTGTAAAGGGGCGCATGTTTCCCGTGTTTATAACAGTCTGACAGCAAAATGACATTTCAAAGGAAAAAAGTCATTTAAAACTACTTGCGGCTATTAATGAATTGTCGGTCCGACAATACACATAAAAGTTTATTGATCAAAACGGCATGGGATTTCCCCACATTGGAACCCCGAACCAAAATTAAAAAAAAATGTGTGGGGGTCCCCCTAAATTCTATACCAGGCCCCTCAGGGAACCCCATGACAAAATTAAAAAAAAAATGGCATGGGGTCCCCTCAAAATTCCATACCAGACCCTTATCCAAGCACGCAACCTGGCAGGCCGCAGGAAAAGAGGGGGGACGAGAGAGCACCACCCCCTCCTGAACCGTACCAGGCCACATGCCCTCAACATTGGGAGGGTGCTTTGAGGTAGCCCCCCAAAGCACCTTGTCCCCATGTTGATGGGGAGAAGGGCCTCATCCCCACAACCCTTCTTTGTTCTCTTGCACCTCTGCTTTTCTAGAACTGGAGTTCCATTCCAGTACCCCTTGCGGAGAAACAGAGGGCTCCCTCCACAACACCATAGGCCCATTATCTCCCCATTGATGATCATATGTCTTAAACTGCTAAGACTCTACACCCTACCCAGTCAGAAACTATATAGGAGAGTTTTTCTAACTAAACTTATTTACTGTAATTACTGTAATCTCTTTTGTGTAACTATTTTTTATACAGTATTATGTTAATTGCTGTTATTTCTGCAGATGCATTTTTTTCATGCGACTGTGCCATATGAATCCGCCTCTCAGTGCTGAAACAAAGGGCCAATGATACCGTTGCCATTCTGCCCACTATCCCTACCCGGCACAGGGGGGGGCCATGACGCAACATCATGGCCCGAATACCCCGAAGGCGTCAGATCTTATTTTGATGCCCCGGGATTTCCTACTGTGCCGGTGGTTATAAGCCCTAATTTTGACGTTCTGCCATTCGCTCAATGACAGTACAATCATCATAAAGAGGTTTGGGCATATTTAAGAATAAAAATCTCCCTTCACATTCTCTTATTATATATATTTCATATTTCATCAGTACTATCCCCATTTCAATCAATTCTTTGCAATTCTTTTATACAATTTTTTCTTCCTTCCTTTTTCCATCTCTAATGAGGGAGTAAAGACCTGCTACTTTTTGTCATACTTGTCACTGTATATCTTGGTGACATCTATGACATCAGCATAGAACAGTACCTCATATACCGCTGTGCATAGTCTGATACTTTTTTTTTTTTTTTTTTTTTTGGAGGAGGTCCAAGCGTCTGCTACCTAGACAACAGGGAAGCTTCTGGACGCTTCCCCTCAATACATTGTACAAAGGTGCTTCCTCTAAACAGTGACAGCAGCTAATTGAAATCGCACCCCCTCCACTGCACCACCAATGAATGTGAGACTCTACCTAGAATAGGGCTACGCCCATCACTTAGCCACGCCCACACCCCATATATTAGGACGCCAGGGATGGCCACAGGCAGCATTCCACAACTGGCTTTGTTACAGAGAGGTACTCCAGGACCAGAGCTCCCTGCCACTTGGAACAATACACCTGACACAATCAATTTAAGGTATTTGATCTCTTTTACTCTATGATGGCCCTGGGGAACCTTATTTCCCCTACGAATCACCATTATTTCCATTCTTTGACCTTTTTGATGTTCAATTTCTTAGCATTTCCCTTATACCTTCATGTTGTTCAGTTGTTTAATTATCACGACTGCCAAATACTGGTTTCTTCACAATATACCAGGCCATCCCGTAGAGGATATTTGAGCAGCATTGACAATCACGTGTTAGGACCCCTGCCAGCACTGGGAAAGCGATTTTTCACAGTTAAATGCAAATGTAAGTCGCATATAATACTTTTCTGTTGTAATGCGATTTCTGTAGTCGCAAATGTAAGTCGCATATAATACTTTTCTGTTGTAATGCGATTTCTGTAGATATAGGTAACAAACAAATATTTAAGTATATACCAATAATCATGCTGTTACTTAAAATTTTAGAATGTGATGCAGTCCCTCCCTGAGGAAGACTTTATCCTTACAATAAGTTGAAACGCGTTGGAAATCTGCTATCAGGACGCCATCACACCTATCGGGGGTGGTACTTGTAACTAGCAGTAGGATGCATCATATGTTTCCATATATCTGATGTTTTTATAATTATTCTCAACTAGATCAATGTGTATGTTCATGTATATCCTATTCGTTTTTGTATCAATAAACTTCTTTTTAACTATAATTCAACACTGCCAATTTCTGCATTGCCCTTAAAATCCCATTTTGAGGTACACATCTAGTTCTAAAAATTACAAGGGATGCTGGCAATGACACGGCCAACCCTCTGAGTCATACATTTATGTAAACATCCCCACAACCCTTGCCCAGTGGTTGTGAGGGTCTGTGGGCGGGGGGCTTATCGGATTCTGGAAGCCCCCTTTAACAAGGGGACCCCCAGATCCCGCCCCCCCGTGTGAATTGGTAATGGGGTACAAATCTACCCCTACCATTTCACAAAAAAGTGTCAAAAAGGTTAGAAAACACAAATGACGTTTTTTGACAAGTCCTTGATTAATTTCTTCTTCTTTCGCTTCTTCTTCCATCTTCTTTCTTCTGGTTTTCCTTCAGGGTTCTTCATCTTCTTCTTCTCCATCGTCTTCTTCCTCTGCTCTTCTCGTCCTGCGTCTTCCTCCAGGCCTCTTCTCCGCTCTTTCCGCACGATCCGCCTCAGTGGGAGTCTTCCGCCGTGTGACGCTTCGGTTCTTCTAACATTTCTTATATAACAGAGGGCGGGGCCACCCGATGACCATGCCCTCCTCTGACGCACAGGGAACTTCCCTGTGGTTTTCCCTGTGTTGTCAGAGGGGGGCGAGGTCACCCATTTACGTACCCGATAAGCCCCCCCGCAGACCCCCACAACCACCGGGCAAGTGTTGTGGGGATGAGGCCCTTCTCCCCATCAACATGGGGACAAGGTGCTTTGGGGGGCTACCTCAAAGCACCCTCCTAATGTTGAGAGCATGTGGCTTAGTATGGTTAAGGAGGGGGGGGCACTCTCTCGCCCCCCTCTTTTCCTGCGGCCTGCCAGGTTATGTGCTCGGATAAGGGTCTGGTATGGATTTTTGGGGGGACCCCATGCCATTTTTTTTTTTTTGGCGAGGGGTTCCCCTTAAAATCCATACCAGACCTGAAGGGTCTGGTATGGATTTTGAGGGGGACCCTCACGACATTTTTTTTTAATTTTGGCACGGGGTTTTCCTTAATATCCATACCAGACCTGAATGGCCTGGTATGGAATTTAGGAGGACCCCCACGGCATTTTTTTTTTAAATTTTGGCACGGGGTTCCCCTTAATATCCATACCAGAACTGAAGGGCCTGGTATAGAATTTAGGGGGACCCCCACGCATTTTTTTTTTTATTTTGGTTCGGGGTTCCCCTGTGGGGAAATCCCAAGCCGTTTTCATCAATTAACTTTTATGTGTATTGTCGGACCGAAAATTCATTAATAGCCGCGAGTAGTTTTAAATGACTTTTTTCCTTTGAAATTTCATTTTGCTGTCAGACTGTTCTAAACATGGGAAACATATGCCCCTTTACAGGCATACTATAGACACCCCCCAGGTATGAAATTTAAAGGAATATTACACTTTTATTGTTTCACTTTAAGCATTATTAAAATCACTGCTCCCGAAAAAACGTCCATTTTTAAAACTTCTTTTTGCATTGATACATGTCCCCTGGGGCAGGACCCAGGTCCCCAAATACTTTTTATGACAATAACTTGCATATAAGCCTTTAAAATTAGCACTTTTGATTATTCATGATCGTGTCCCATAGATTTTAACGGTGTTCGCATGTTCGAAAGAATTTTTTGCCTGTTCGCAAGTTCTGCTGGGAACCGAACCGGGGGGTGTTCGGCTCATCCCTACTCCAGAATAGACTTCAGAGGGCCTGGTTTACTAAAACACGAAGTGAGGTGAATTGAATTTGATTCCTGTTACACAAATCCGGCCATCCCCTGAATACCTGTTTTTTTTTGGGGGGGGGCCGAACTGCAATTTTTAACCTCTTCCCGCCTAAGAGTAAAACAAATGTTAATGCCTCAGCACAATTTTACAACTTTGACATGTTAGTAAAACTGTACATATTATCACAACTACTTTGTGTATCCAGGTGGATTATACTTAGTTTTTTTCAGGACAACTTGGGCTTTCTTTTGGTAGTAAATGGCAATGGATACCTCCTGTTTTTTTTTTAAAGGCAAACTGGCCTAAAATAGTTTAAAATATATATTTTTTTTTTTCATTTAGCTGTAAATTTCTTGCTATTTCCATAATTTACCACCAAAGAACAGCCCAAGGGAAATTCTCCTGCTCCTAATGATCGCAGTGATACCACATATGTGTACGATAGTTGTTGTTTGTACCTGTAGTAGGGCCTAGAAACAATATATGCTCCACGTTTTTTTTTTTTTTTTTAGCAGCAATATATTTATAAAGAGATAATATTGGTTGAGTTTAAAATATAAGCTCTGATTAGCGACACAAACAACAACATAAACCATCACTCATGGCAAACAATACACCAAGGAGACCATGGTTTGCAAATTAGATTACAACACTGCTATCCACGTGAATACCCCAATACATTTCAACCCTTTTATTTGTGGTCTTCTTCAGGGGGATTTATTATTCTAGGGAAATATATCAAGAAAATTTTCTAATTTAGACAACATTATTGACATTTTACAGTATACAAAGCATTATTGGACATTTCATATTGTGCAATAATACATCTCCATATATGTGGTGATATATTTACCATTCAGAGGATGGAAGAGTGCGAATGTATTGCACAACCAGGATTGCTAAAAACTTTTGCACTCAGTGATCCTGGAATCTCTGCATATCCCCTCCGCACCCTCCAGGTGAGTCCACAGTCCACAAGGCTTGCAAGGAGCCACACTCTTGGACCTTGAGAGGAAGAGGGGAGATGAGGCACCTGCAATTTGGCATTCAGAAATCTCAATAGGTAAACAGCAGATATTCTGTAAGTATTCAGTACTGCTTTGCGACACCAGAGTAGTTGATACTCAATCGAGTCCTTATTTTTTGCTACTTGGGAGGGAGCCTGTCTCACTGACGAATCATTTGGATTAAATTCCCATATCACACTGTACTTGTGTGGATTCACATGAGAGGTGGTTTTTAACCTATTTTCTCGATACTCAATTGAGTACTAGAATTATATGGATTGATATTACTAATTTGTTTTATTTTATAGTTTGTTCATTTATTTGGTTTATTTATGGATTGAATTATATTGCCATTAGTGCGATGAGATGAAAAATGAGTGTGCTATGTGTTATTACCTAAAAAATATAAAGCGCTATATATTCATGGTATACATCAAATGTGCAAATGATCATAATACACAGTATAAAGTACTAAGTGCTCAAAATTGAATAATCCCAGATATACTTCACAGTGCACAAATTATTCCAAAATTATAGCATCCAGATAGATAGTAAATTAAAAGTGCTAGTGCTAACAGGGTACAAGAATAAAGTCCAAAAGTGCACAAGAATCTTTGAACGGATACGTAAGGTGCAATGAATAAAGTGCTGTGCTCCAAGTGACACTCTGTGCAAGTATGATCTTTTGTGAATAAGTGATAATACTCCTCTTCGGTGTAAAAACACCTCAGTGTGCAATGGCTCCTTACCTTACTGCTGTAAGATAACAGCATAATAATGATTAATGGTAATGAACATATCCGGGATTCTGCAGTAGATCGCCCCTAGCGTTCCTTATGTATAATAATATTCAAGGTGGCATCAATGGAGCTTGATATCATGGTAAGGCTTGGTAACCTGGTGGATGATCCTCATTTGTAGTGGTATATAGCCTCTGTGTTAATTAGTGACGATGGAAATCATCCCAGATAGGTGCATAAATAACATGAAGAAAGAAAGAGGGGGGACCCAGATAGTGACGTATGTAAAAACTGGGTGTTTTATTAAGTTGCAGAGAAGTCACGTGATTGTGACGATACGCGTCGGAATAGATGGGCACCAAAAGTGACGTCAGGCCACAAGTTCGCTGCTCATTTTGTTTTTCGTTTGTAGATGTGTTTTTCATGTAAATATTATTATTGGCTGCAACCTAATAAAACACCCAGTTTTTACATATTTCACTATCTGGGTCCCCCCGCTTTCTTTCTTCATGTTATTAATGCACCTATCTGGGAGGATTTCCATCATCACTAATTAACACAGGCGATATAGCACTACAAATGAGGATCATCCACCATATTTTTTAGTGATTTGATACTTACTAGAGCGCAACACCATTTATTGATTTTTTAATATACACTTTATTTTTGGTACGGAATGACCAATCTGGTGTTTGCTGCAACTAGTGTTTTGCTGTGTTCTGATTAAGGTAGCGTGGGAATATTCATCTTATCTATGTGTTATTACCTGATTAGTCAAATTATAAAAGTGAATATGCTATTAAATGAAGTGGTGTATGTGGGGATGAAAAAGTAATGAAAGTAAGGAAAACAGAAGAATGAAATCTGATGTGATAAGTGACACTGGGGAGCTAGTATATAAAAATTGAAAGATGAAAGCCAATAATGCTGTAAGTGCATTCATTTTTTTTTTCATTAAATTGGGCAAATACAATATACTTACAGCTCTTTAAATAAAGAAAACTGTAAATATAATGATATATGATTATATAAGACAAATTATGGAAAAATTATTTTTTATTTATTTGGTATGCTCTGTAACACACATGTTTGCTTTTTAGTGATTATCCTGTATGCACCGTTGTGTCTCTCCCTGCAGCACTGGATGGGTGCCTCCTTTCCATTCGGCTTCCCGGCACGGTGGGGAGACGTGAACAATTTCACGATTCTCCCCAGTTTATGCTCCCATAGTTGAGCCTTTTCCTCCTTGGCCACTGCAGGGAGCATTTCCATGCTGGCAGCATCCCTTGATCACCGCTGGATGGTCAGTGACATTGTGTGCAGACGCAGCAAGGCAGTACATTCGCGTGACGTGATGACGTGAGGTGAGCACCTGCAATCAATTGGCACAAAATTTGGATACTATTTAAACTTGCAGCTTCCAATGGATCTTGAGGTGATCTCTGGAATGCTGCTAACACATACAGGAAGGATTGGAGTACTAAGTAAGTGCTGCTGTTGGACATACCAGACTGGCTGATATGTGTACTATACTGCATATTTTATTCACCTACATTTTCCTTCATTTAGGCCCTTTACAAATCAACTAATATATTGATTTTTTAAATTAATATAGATATGGCTTCATCCAAAACACTTTGAACATTTGTTTTAGTATCATACATCCCTGTTTGTCTGGCACCTCATATTTCACCTTTGGTCATCTAATATGGGGTTCTTTTCATCAAGTGTTCACTAATATGTTCTTGTACACGTTTTTGCACTTATAGCATTATTGGCTTTCCCATCTTCCAATTTTATACACTAGCTCCCCAGTGTCACTTATCACATCAGATTTCATTCTTATATTTTCCTAATTTCATTACTTTTTCATCCCCTCATACAACACTTCATTTCATAAAATATTCACTTTTCTAATTTGACTAATCAGGTAATAACACAGCACACTCATTTTTCATCTCATCACACTAATGGTAATATAATTTAATCCATAAATAAACCAATTAAATGAACGAACTATAAAATAAAACAAATTAGTAATATCAATCGATATAATTCAAGAACTCGATTGAGTATCTACTAGTCTGGTGTCGCAAAGCAGTACTGAATACTCACAGAATATCTGCTGTTTACTTATTGAGATTTCTGAATACCAAATTGCAGTTGCCTCATCTCCCCTCTTCCTCTCAAGGTCCAAGAGCCTGGCTCATTGCAAGCCCTGTGAACTGTGGACTCACCTGGAGGGTGCGGAGGGGATATGCGGAGATTCCAGGATCACTGAATGCAACCGTTTTTAGCAATCCTGGTTGTGCGATACATTCTCACTCTTCCATCCTCTGAATAGTAAATATATCACCACATATATGGAGATGTATTTTTGCACAATATGAAATGTCCAATAATACTTTGTATACTGTAAAATGTCAATAATGTTGTCTAAATTAGAAATTTTTCTTGATATATTTCCCTAGAATAATAAATTACCTTGAAGAAGACAACGCATGAAAGTATTGAAATGCATTGGGGTATTCATGTGGATAGCAGTGTTGTAATCTAATTTGCAAACCATGGTCTCCTTTGTGTATTGTGTGCCATGAGTGATGGTTTATGTTGTTGTTTGTGTCGCTAATCAGAGCTTATATTTTAAAATCAATGTATATTTAAATCAATGTTTTGAGATAATAAAAGATCTTTAACCAATTATCTCTTTGGAAATATCTTGCTGCTAAAAAAAAACCCTTGGGGAAACTCTTTCATTTTTTTCTTCCATTGCAGAAACAATATATGCTACCCATGATATACTGACCTTTAACCTTAACACTAACCCTGGCAAACATTGATCTTTTTTTTTTTTTTAATCTTTATTTAATTTTCAAAAAAGTTTACATACAGATAAAACCCCTCCAGCTGGGAAAGTCTCTATACATCTCCAGGCATAATCTTTCCATTTCCCCAGTTCAGCTTAATAAGACTACCTCCCCCACTGGACCCCCCACCCCCCTACCTCACTCCCAAACCCCCCGCCCCCTCTCCCCCGCAGGCCCTTTCCTTCTCTTCTAGTCAGATAAACCATAATTTAAACCCCATGTGCTATCTTAACACTGCTTCCACAAATCTATCTGTTTTTTTAAAGGCCCCCCAAGGACTCCACTTTCCCTTCTCTTCCTCTTGGTTCCTATCAGGATGTTCTTTCCACTCTGCTCTCTCTAATCTGTAAATTTCATTCACTTTAGCAATCCAGTCCTTAATCTTTGGAGCCTCCTCTTCCTGCCATTTCTTTGGTATTACATTTTTTGCAGCATTAAGTAATACTGGGGTTAATGAGGACTTATACCCTTTCTTCCCTCCCTCCAGGCCATGGAACAGACAGCTCCAAGGGTCATACCGTATACCCTTACCCGTTATTCCCTCTATTAACCTTATCACTTCCTGCCAGTAAATTTTGATTTTAGGGCATTCCCACCATAAGTGCGCCATTGTTCCTGGGACTCCACACCCTCGCCAACAGTTGGGAGATTTATCTAATGAAAATTTACTCACTCTAGCCGGGGTCATATACCACCTGGCTAGACACTTATAGTTACTCTCCCTTGTTTTCGTATCTACTGCCGTCCCGTGCGTTGCTCCCAGGATACATTTCTCCAATTCCCTGTCGCAATGAGTCCCCAGATCCTCCTCCCATTTTCTAATGAACGGGGGCGGATCCTGTCCGCCCCTGCTCATCAGAATTTTATAAACCTCGGAAACAGTGCTTTTGAATTCTTCCCTACATGCTAATTTCTCAAACCCTCTATAGTCTGCTTCCTCCCTTAAGGGGCCTGGAAGACTTCTAATAAAATGCTTTAATTGATTATACCGCCACCCATTCAATAACAATACCTCCTTTAGTGCTTTTAATTCTTGAAATGTTTTTATTTTACCTCTACTTATTATATCCCTTATCTGTGTTCCCTTCTCAAAAATCCAATTCCCTCCTATCAGTCCCGTCCCTGGGGGAAAAAACGGGTTATCTTTTATATAAATTAAAGGTGAGTTAAACTCCCATTTATTTAGATAGTGAATCTGGTCCCACATTTTAAGTGTATGGTGCGTTATATGATGTGTGTCTTTACCTAAACTCCTGTAGTGTGGTGGATTCCAAATCATATGGCTCAAACATACCTTACTCAACCCTGTTTCTAAATTCGCCCACCTTTTGTTATTACTATTTTTACCCCATTCAAGTGCCCGTGCTATTACAATTGCTTTATAATAATTTCTAAAATCGGGGAGAGCTAACCCCCCTCGTACTCCCTCTCTACTCAACATCCCGTGCGCAATTCTCGGTTTCTTATTACTCCAAACATATCTATTTATTAATTCCGACAGGACCCTGAAGAACTCCCGGGGGACCGGGATGGGCAGCATCTGTATTTTATATAGCACTTTAGGTGCAAGCACCATTTTTACAATATTTATTCGCCCCGTCCAAGAGACAGGGCCATGTGATATTCTCTTTATTTCAGCTCTTATTTCGTTCAAAAGAGGTACGTAATTTATCTTATACAGGTTCTCCCTAGAGCCCATCAGCTTCACTCCTAGGTACTTAATATTATCTTTCCATGGAAAATGGAACACCTCGGCTAGTCTATTAGCTTCTAATTTATTATTATTAATCTTTAATGCTTCGAACTTTTCTATGTTAATTTTAAAGTTTGAGAGTTCACTATATTTCCTCATTATGGCCAACACATTGGGAATTGAAATTCTGGGATTTGAGATATAGAAGAGTATATCATCAGCGAATGCCGCCAATTTGTGATCCTCCTCGCCTACCGTACATCCACTGATGTCCGGATGTCTTCGGATCATATTAAGAAGGGGCTCCAAAGCCAAGACAAATAGGAGCAGGGACAGCGGACAGCCCTGCCTAGTACCGTTCTGCATGACAAACCATGCAGAAGGCACATTATTCACCCTCACAAAGGCCGCTGGTTGGTTATATAGGGTCTTTATCCGTTTTAACATTATTGGCCCCACTCCCATTGCTTCCAACGTGTTGAACATAAATCCCCAGTCTACTCTGTCAAACGCCTTTTCGGCATCAATCGACAGAAGTAGCCCTGGGGATCTGCTTGCTTTAAATGCCTCCATTATAAGGAGAGACCGCACCCCATTGTCTCTTCCTTCTCTTCCCGGGACAAACCCCACCTGGTCCGGATGAACCAGGAAGGCCATTTTCTCCCTCAACCGGAGTGCCAACACTTTAGCATAAAGTTTGGTATCTGCGTTTAACAACGCAATTGGCTGATAACTCGAACATAGGGTGTGGTCTTTCCCTTCCTTGGGGATCAGCGTCACTGCTGCCAGTAAGGTTTCCCCACACATTCCCTGATTTCCCAGGCCGTTCCACATCTGGCAAAGCCTTGGAACCAGGGATTCCTTAAATTTTTTATAAAAACTTGCTGTGAAACCGTCTGGCCCAGGACTCTTGCCCCCGGGGGATTGCTTCAAAGCTCTCAAAACCTCATCCTCCGTAATTGGTCTCTCCAGTTCCATTGAATCTGTTTGTGACAGTGTGGGGAGGGCTGCTTCCTTTAAAAATTCTCCTACCTTCAGCTCTTTCTTCCCCACCAGTTTTTCTCTTTGCCCAACTGAATAGAGAGAAGTGAAATACCGTCTAAATTCCTCCGCTATTTCTCTTGTTGAGTGTCTCATTTCTCCTTTTTTGTTTTTAACCTTCTCTATGTAATTCTCCACCTTCTTTTTCCTAATAGTTGCGGCCAGGTGTTTCCCTACTTTATTCCCCTTCAAATGGAGGTCTTTACAATATTTGTACCTTCTTTTGTGGGCTTCTACTTCTAACAGTTCTCTCAACTCCTCCCTTTTTATTATCAGTTCACTAAATACCTTTTTTTCCTCTTCCCCGTTGGCTTTGTGTAGTTGTTCTAATTTGTGTATCTTTTCTATTAGACTCTCTTGCTTTTTCGCTCTCTCTCTTCTCCCCCGTGCCGATCGATATTAACACCCCCCTTATATAGGCCTTGAAGGTCTCCCAAATGATTGTCCCTGGGACCTCTTCAGATTCATTGGTTTGAAAAAACCCTTCGATCTCCCTCTGAATCCTTTCCACAATATGCTCTTTCTCTAAAAGAAAATAATTTAACCGCCATGTATATGGGATCCATTGTAGACCCTTAATCTCTAGTGTCATCACCACAGGGGCATGATCGGACAAAGTCTGTATCTCTATCTTTGAACTCACTATTGAATCCAGTAAGCTATGGTTTACTAACAAGTAGTCCAGCCTTGAATAGGTCCTATGGACCGGTGAGAAGAAGGTGTAATCCCTCTCCTTAGGGTGCAGCACCCTCCATACATCGATCAACTGCTGGTCATGCAATCTCTTCCCAATTCTGTAGCACTCCTTTTTATCTGCCCTCTCGGTACCAACTGACCTATCCAAGGCTGGATCTAAACCAAAGTTGAAGTCGCCCGCCAGGATCACTTCCCCCTCTTTAAATTCCTCCAGACTAATCAGGGTCCAGGAGAGGTATTTTATCGGATCTCTGTTTGGACAATACATGTTGGCCAATGTAAAAATCTTTTCATTTATTTTTATTTTCAAAAACAAAAATCGTCCCTCTGAATCCACCCTCTTATCCACTAAATTAAATTTCATCCGCTTTGAGAATCCGATAGCCACTCCCTTCGCCCTTTTAGAGGGGGAGTCACCATATATCCATACCGGGTGACCTCTTGAGGTCAGCTTAATACCCTCCTCATGCACTAAGTGTGTTTCCTGCAAAAAAGCAATATCGGTATCCAATCTCTGTAATTCTTGAGCTAATTTGAGCCTTTTCCCTGGAGAGTTAAGTCCTTTCACATTATATGACAAGCATCTAATTTCCATTACCGCCCCTCTTTATATGTACTCTCGTATCCCACAAATTCACCTCTACTTTTCCCAGAGTTAGCCTGTCGTCATTACCCAAGGAAGAGAAAGAACGATAATAAGAAGAGAAAAAAAAAGGAAAGAACAAAAGGACAAATAACCTGTACCCTAAATCTGCGGGGGCCCTCCCCCCTACCGCCCCAGTGTGAAAGCAGCCTTATGGAGAACAAATCTTCCCCTCTCTGCTCTGGAATAGCTCTGATTCTAAGGTTTTGCCTTCTGTTTTGATTCTCTTGCTCTTCGAGTTTAAGGAGCAATTCCCTCTGATCTGACTGCAGTTTTTTAACTTGAAATTTCAAATCTTCAATCGCTGATGTGTGCTGCTCTATTACCTCCTCCACTGTTTCCACCCGTTTCAATAGATGTCCCAGATCCTCCCTAATATTGAGAATCTCTGCCTTCAGCACATTCTCTAGTTTGGTAAACATATCCTGCATCTCTGTTCTTGTTGGTAAAACCTCCATATTTACTTCTATGCTTGCGTCTAATTCAGGCTCAGGTGAGGTTGCTACTCTGGAGTTACTTCCTGTCGCTCCCTTATTCTTAGAGGGATCTTTCTTTTTATCTTTTACACTTTGTTGTTTATTGTCCATGCTAGGGCTTTTGGCTTGTGTTTCTGTCAGGTATTTTTGGATGGTACTTGCGTTTAAACTGTCCCTTGGTTTTTTAGCCTCTGCAGCCTTATTGGTGCGCCCTTTCATATTCTTCTCCCCCCACTCTGCACCTCTCTTATGTTGGTCGTCTGGGTCTCCTTGCTTCACTCTGCAATCCCCTAAGTGTGTTCCTCCTGATCTTCTTGCAACAGATTACTGCACACATTTAACACACAGGGACACATTCAGCATCCGCTTTTCCTACCTGGTGTTGTCTTGTTGCAGGGGTCACAAAGCTGATGTTCCTCCTCTTACATGGCTAACAGGGACGCTCTCCACAACGTCCGGGACTCCACAGACTCCACATACACCAAAGTGACTCACTTCTCGAAATGGTAATTGCACCTATCGATGCTGGTGTCCTGTGAAGCAGGACAGTGTATCCGGTTCCCTCTCCCACTACAAACGGGAGAGGGGAATGAAGGAAGGGGGGAGAGGCGGGGGGAGAAGCGGCTCTGATCTTCCTCCACGCCAGTCAGGGGGGGCGGCGGGCCACTGCGATAACCAGCGTCTAGGGGATCTAACTGCACCAGGCGGGTTTCCCCTACAGGCGGACCGGGAGTTCTCGAGACGCTCCTTCGCCGTACTGCACGTACTACATCCAATGCCGGTCTCTGCCCCAGATTCGGGTTCCGGATCGGGTTCAACGCCCCTGCTGGCTGACGAAATGCTGGCTGCTCCCGCACTGTTGATGCAGCTGTCTCTCGGAGCTCGGCGTGGCTCTCACCTCACGCTGTCTCTCTTACCATTCTCCTCCTCCTCTGACCTCCGCCACCCCACAGCAAGGCCCCTCCCCTACCCCTCACGCATCACGCAATTAGGGAGGGATGACAAAAATATTTTTAACGGCAAATATTGATCTTGTTATTTTTTTCTCCTTATTTTTTTATTTATTTTTTATTCTTAATTTTTATTTATTTATACATTTTTACATACACTTATTTGTGTATATCTTCCTCTCCTGCAAGAAAAGAATGATACAATGTATCTTCCTCTTCATTGAGACTGATCCCTGTGATAGCCAATCAGAGGCTATCACAGCAATCAGGTGACCCGGAACAGGGAGTCCCAGGTCCCGATCATTCGCACGAGACCTGGGGCTCTCTGTGAGAGCCTGGTCTCTGTGCTGGGAGCGCTCCGTCCCAGCACAAAGAAAGATACACATACATGCAGCCCCATGGAAAAAGACCCACTTCTGTGAGGCTGCATATATGTGTACAGTAGGCAGTAAGGGGTGAATAGGACTAATGCACCTCAACCACAAGCTAAGCATTTGTGGCATTGCCCCATTGACTTGAATGGTCAAGTCTGACAGGCGGTGCCACCTGTCAGCTGTACATGCATGTTAAATTTGACACAGCTACAGCATGTGAGCAGCCCTAGCTGGCTGTGTTATACTTCAGGTGGGCGATAGCAGAGACATTAAATCTCAGGTTAGCGGCCTGTGTTTACCACATTCCCTAGCCATCTGTGTAAATAGGCCTTATTGTGTATGTGTTGGAAAAAAAGACAAAAACACAAGTAAGGAGCAAAAGCTGTTGTAAGTTCAAAGTGCAGAATAATCGTTCTATGTCTAGTTTTTCAATAATCAATTATTTGTTGATTACAGCACATTTTCACTTTTATACTGTTTTGGGCAATCATATTTTCTTTGTTTAAATACAACTGTTCAGGCACCATTCAAAGTGATAATGTGCAGACTAATTCCTTAATGTTAGTCTTTTTTATACATAGGGCATGTCCTGCGATCACCCCAATACGAATGTATTATCAGACTGTAGCTAGAGGACACATGGCTATTTGTACAAATGTTTTGGGGATGGGGGGGAAGTGAAAAGAAAGGATAAGCATATCCCCTTGATTAATTACCATAGAAATGAAACCCTGCGGCAGAAAACTAAAAATATCCGCATTCTAACCAAGGTGTTCCTGTGCTGACTGAGCTACACCGCACCGGGTCTTCTCCGCGTGTCATTTTTCATCATTTGACACTGATAAAGGGCTGTAGCATGGCTTTGTCTTTATACAGCACTATACATATCCATATCAAAGATGTTTGTATCTCCCTTTCATAAACAAACTGCTACCTATTTTTTTGGCCTAGTTTCCTTTCAGATCTTGCGCACCTACTCTTTTTCATATAAAATAGGATGTTTCTCTTTCTCTCTTCTGTCATTGCCTGCTGTAAAACCACGGCTCCTGTAATAATAGATGTTATGCACAGCTGACAGTGCATTAAACACTATACAAAGCGCTGTTTAGTGATACAATTAATCTGAGTAAGGAAGATCCTGGCATGAAGTGACTGCGATAGCAAGATATAAAATCCCATGTGCAAGGTCAAAGCAGATGGACTTGAAAAATGTTTTCCTGTCATTTTTATGGCTCAAGATATAAAAATACATGCATTTTAAGTAAATTTAAACAGGGAGTAAAGCCAACGTGTGACATTATTATATACCAAAGGCTACTTGTTACCAGGCTAAGTGATATTTCTGAAATAAATGAAATGTCTACACTTTACTAAACATATCCATCAGACTTTCTTTCATCACTGTGAACCATGTTGCTGTATTATGAAGTAAGTGCTTCTTGATCTGAGTTATTAGCGAATGAATGACACATCTTTTTAATGTCTATCCACTTCCTCTCTAACACCTCTTCTCGGTTGCCCTACTGTTCAGTCTGTATAAGCTGTACTTTGAAAACTTCCCATTTGTGTGAATAGGCAAGGTTGAAGATATTGACACTCAGTCTGCCGGCAGAGCAGAACAAGTATCAAAATGTAACCCCTGCTGTGGTAAGGGTAGACTTACACAACGAAACTCATCGACTTAACCCTTTTCCCAAAACAGTTACATTCAAAGCATGCCATGAATATTACCTCTCACAGTTGCTTGTGCCCTCAACTATACTGTCAAGCCATCAAATTACTTGCATCAAAACTGATTACATGTGCAACAACATGGCAATTACAGATTAAACAGAGGTGAAGATGGCAGCTGGCTGTAAAGTATAGGTGGGTTTAGTTCCACATTAAAACACAGAGATATAATGCAGCAGGTCAGTGGCGGCCCGTAATGCAGGGCGCAGGGGGCGCTGACCCCCTATCCATGCGTCCGGACCCCTAATCTACATGCAGGGCGCCGGACGCATGGATTCCAATGTTTTTTTCAAGCACGTGATTAGAGCCTGTGGCTCTAATAGGCTTCAGAAAAAGGTGAACCCACCCAGTTGCGTGACAATAGCGAATATTCGCTATTGTCTTCCTGAGTCTCCTCCTGATTCTCACCCAATTTGCCAAATGGAGAAGTGATCCTATTGGTTGCCTAGGAGGAGGATGGAGGAGACGCATGGCGCCGTGCTGCCGAGGTGGAGGAGACACATGGGAAGCCGCCACCCGTCGCCCGGAGGAAGCGCTGCCCGATAGATGGGGTAAGTGGGGGGCTGGTGTCCAACCGACCAGGGGGTGCGGGTGCATTGTTTGCCGCCCCCCCAAAAAAAATACCACCAGCCGCCACTGCAGTAGGGGTTATATCTCTTTTTTTTTTTTTTTTTACTCCTGATACTGGTATACTTCCCTTCTATTACAATACTCTTACTTGCATGGATTTTTTTTAATCTTTGGGTTTGCATTTGACCTGCAATTAATAAATTGCGTCTTACCAGGAGTCAGATCCAATGTACATATTTGCCAGCACACCACGGATCGTCAATTACATCCAAATTTGTATTGAAGAATAATCACATCACAGAAGACATAGTGCCACGTTTCAGAGCCACGCAGGACCCCTTCGTCAGGCATGGAGTCAGCACTTTCTACAATAAGTAAATCATGTTAATATTTAATTAGTTTTGTTTATTTTTCTATCTGAACCCACAAAAAAATAATGTTCCATATAATTTCAAGGCCAAGTGACAGGTTCTTTTGCATTTGCCATACTCCTCCACCACTATGTTTCTCCATTGAAGCCTACAGTAAATGCTTTGCAAGTTTGGAGAGGTATGTGACCTCTCCCCAGAATGCAGTGCTTGTGTGCTAAACTTGAATCCTCTCATTTGAGGACAAGAAAGAAACCATCTGACATGAAACTTACCCGGGGGTTTGGACTTTTAGCTCTGATGGATGAACAGAGCAGTGTAGTGGTTGGTTGGGGAGGGTGGTGGTGTTTTTATAAAAGAACCTGTAATCCCCCCCCCCCCCATGTTTCACACCATTCTCCCATTTCAGCCTAAAGTCAAATCTGCCAGCACACTAATGCTCTTTATACACACCTTAAATTTCAGATGAATCAACCAAAATTTGAGCTGTGGTTGTCCTTATTGGCACTACTGGCTTGGCAGATTTGGATCTGAAAATCAAGGGAGCTGGGTGAAAAATTCTTGCCTGAACTTTGACTGCAATCAGTCAGATGCAGTCCATGTTTGGGTGTTCTGAAAGCTGCAGGAGCAGTGGCTGCCAGAATACAATGGCCGTCAAGGGAGAGTCCACCATTCACACTATTTACCTTAACTGGATCTCACTAATTCTTAGATGTGGCGAATGCATTCAATTTCTTTTTTAGGCTTTTTTTTTCTTATTTTTACGTGGTGATCCAGGCAGTAAGTCTGTTACTAAACTGTCCAAAAAAAGTGTCAGTTAGAGGGTTGAGACAATCCATTTAACACTGACAGAGATGCTTACAGTATAATATTCAGCATTTTTTCATTTATGTAAAACTCTTATCCCCAAAGGTGGAAAAAATGTTGCCATAACTGTTTATAAAGTGTTAGCTGGAGTTCAGCTTTCATTTTTTAGTCTAAAGCTGCTAGTCTAAAACTTCTCTCACTAGAATAACAATGCTGCTGTACAAAGGTGTCTGCTTTACTAGTTCTTCCAGAGAGCAGCCACCCTAAGACAGGAAGTGTGTTACTGGCTGGATCACCTGGAGAGTGCTGTAGCCCTTACCCCTGGATTAGCCGATTGGTATAATGGGTTCTTAAACACCTGGTTAGATAGTCAGAGGCTGCAGATGCCAGTATGAGCTTAATTGTTAGCATACTATCACCACTGTATTAGCATATAGAAATAGACGCCATGCTACTTGATTGTAAATAGAGCAAATATATTATTGCAATCCAAAATAAATGGCAATGCATAAAAGTGATAAACAGGTAAAATAATCAGTTTGAATGCAATGAACTATCTGACATGAATATCAAGCTATAATATGGCAGTTAATCCAGAGCACAGTGGTACTAAGCAAAGTCTAACTAATTTCAGCAGCACTGGTAAGGAACAGCGTAAACAATAAACCATATAAACAAATAAATGGCATAAACAGCATGAACAGTCTTACAGTATCTCCCTGCGACAAATGATCAAACAGTGTCCCAGAGTGCACAATGTGTATATCCTCCAAGTATCGGTACAGTATATGCATATTTTCCTGAAAAGGGGGTACCCCTGGGAGGCAGATATACAGTACCTGGCACCTGACTTGGACACTTCAGCCGCCTAACGGTGGGGTTAATCTATATGGTGGTGCACTCTAAGACTGCATGCAGTCATGTGCTTTGGGGCTGCTAGACATAAATTGTGTTGTACTGGAATACTTACAGTAATGAAGAAAGCACAGCTGAATCTGCTCACCAGTCCTAACACAAAGAAAACCTTGTCCTGGACATTTGTCAGTCTGCAAACCTCAGAAACCAAGTCCCCAGTTAATTAGTCCTCATGATCTGATCCGCAAAGACCCAGCTCTCAGCCCTGTGGTCCTCACAGGCTTGGTTCTCTCTGGTGTAGACAGAGACAGGTAACAGCAACAGGTTTGTCCCACTCCAGTTCTCTTTACACAAGACCCAGCTTCTTCTAGCTCAATGCCCAGAAAACTCTCTGTTCTCCCTTTCTCTCACATGGGTTTTTGTGCCTCTTGTAGTTCTCAGCAGCATTTTCCCCTACAGTGCAGCTCCCCTTACAAACTAAATTTCCCAGGGTTCCATGTGGCTGCATCATAGTCATTCTAGCCCTTTCTCTCTCCCCAGCCCTCCCTAGTGTGCAGATCTAATAAGATCTTGAACGATCTAAAAGTTTGTAAACATACTTTTTTTAAAAAATCCCACAGGACTTACTTCCTTTAAGCATATTCACCACGCCATGTATATACAGTATGTACTGATGTGTCACCCATTTCACAGTGCCTGCGTTCTGAACTACAATTATACTGCAGAGGTGCAGAAGAGGAGAAGTTTCAGCAAGCAAAGTCACTGCAAGAAAAGCCTCATATGTGGCATTTATTAATGTTTGCAGGCAGCAAAATACCATGAGATTATGTGGTCCTTTGGAATTTGAAAGTAAACCACACGAAGAAGGCACCCCACAAAACATGCAAGCAATCCAAGAAGTTGTTAAAAAATATGGCTGGCAGATAGGCAGAGCTTACAACCAATTCGGAGCTTAGATTGGGTTGTCAAAAATAACAATGGTGATATTATAAAAGAAAAGTGTATGTTGTGATTTTAGCTCTCCTTTACATGTATAGCTAGCCTTAGGGTGTGAGGGGGTGTGAATCTCCTTAACAGGGCCAACAACTAACTCTGGCTGTCTGCAGAGCGGTGTGCTTGAAGAGTTTCTGATTAAGATTTGATTTGTTATTTAAGACTTGACATTACTGAGTTCTGGGCTAAGTCTATGCCAACTGCCATCATCTGAGTTTGGTGGGACTTAAGCTGATCATACATGGACTAATCTATGTATAGCTGCTCCCATTTGAAAGAAGTTGATCTAGTGATCATCTCCTCCTGAATGGGATTGTCAATATATTTTCGCTTGATCAGTGCTTGCAGCCTATCGGTTGCAGTGCTGGTTGGTGTACTTTGGCAATGGAGGAGCTCTGCTGCCAGAATACAATAGTGCAACAGGGGAATTCCCCCATCCATCTCAAATGTGTGAATTGGGAAATCATTTTTATTTTTTTTTCGATCAGCCGCTTGGCTGATCAAAAAAAAAAAAAGATTTATCTATGGCCACCTTTAACCACTTAAGGACCGGAAGGATTTACCCCCTTAATGACCAAGCCATTTTTTGCGATACTGCACTGCGTCGCTTTAACTGACAATTGTGCGATCGTGCGACATTGTACCCAAGCAAAATTTATGTACTTTTTTTCCCCACAAATAGAGCTTTCTTTTGGTGGTATGTGATCACTTGCGCTATAAACAAAAAAAGAGCGACAATTTTGGAAAAAAAACAATATTTTTTTACTTTTTGCTATAATAAATATCCAAAAAAAGAATAAAAAAAAGAATTTCTTCATCAGTTTAGGCCAATATGTATGCTTCTACATATATTTGGTTAAAAAAATTGCAATAAGTGTACATTGATTGGTTTGTGCAAAAGTACTACAAAATGACGAACAGATTATGGCATTTTTATTTTTTTTTAATTTTTCTTTACTAGTAATGGCGGTAATCAGCGATTTTTAGCAGGACTGTGACATTGCAGCAGACAGATTGGACACCTTTGACACTTTTTTGGGACCAGTGACATTTATACAGCAATCAGTGCTATAGAAATGCACTGATTACTGTATAAATGACACTGGCAGAAGAAGTTAACATTAGTGTTGCTCAAAGGGTTAAATGTGTTCCCTGGGAGGTGTTTCTAACTGTGGGGGGGGTTACTGACTGGAGGAGGAGAAAGATCCCTGTTCCTGATCACTAGGAACGGGGGATCTTTTTTTTACCTTGACAGATCCCCGTTCTGGCTCTCTGTGGAGCGTTCGCGGGTGGCCGGTGGACATCACAGCCGCCGGCCACGAGCATCGGCTCCGTGCCGTGGGCATGTGCACGTGCCCACTGTATCTATTGCACAAATTGACGTACAGCTTAGATGATTCATGCAATAGAGCCAAACTGCCACAGTATAACTGCGGCGGCTGTTCTTAAAGTGGTTAATCTGAAAGTCAGGGAATCAAAATTCCTAGTAACAAAATGTCACTTATTTAGAGAAGTGCACATTGAATGGCTTTTATGTTAATAATGGTGATAGAATACCACTCACAGGCAATGCTTTACATTCAAAGGTTTAAGGGGCTAAAATATTCCGTTTAAATCTCTGGTCTAAGGTTTTCTATTCTTTTTTAATTTTCCCTGCTCTCTGCTAGTAATTTGTTCCTTTATAAAAGCAGCCATTTTCACCCTGAAATAGGAGAATTGTCAACATAGAAAATGGAAAATTGTATACTTACCTGCACAAAGCATGGCAGCATACACGAATCAGGACTGGTTATACTATATTTAAATAAGTCGCCTCCCCCTAGGCGTTAGTCTCGTAACTATACTCAAATGCGAAACCCATAAGGGAGGGACCTCTATGCTGTCATGCTTTGCATCATGAAAGGAAAATTACTGTCAGGTAAGTATACAATTTTCCGTTTTCCTGACACAAAGGGTGACAGCATACATGAATGGGATGTAGCACTCCTACAAAACCTATAAGGGAGGGCCATGCTGAAGCATTTGAATCAACATATCATTAGATTAGTTTAGAACTGAAGTCAATTCCCCTGCTTCCACTGTTGCCTGATTGACTTTGCAATAGGCAAAAAATGGTTTGTAATATATGAACCTGGTTGGTATCCTGTAAAATTCTGGACCTCTGAATTTTGCCCATGAGCATACCACTCATCTGATAAAGTGAGCTCTGCACTAGATTTATGAATTTATCTTCCTTCTATAAGCCCTTTAGGCTACTCTGACCCGAGATAATGCTATTGTCTTAGTGGACAGTGAAAGTCTTCTTCTGATACTGCCAGGCCTGAAGAGGCCACTGTCTGACCTTCTAGAGAAGGACCACTTCCATGTATTTCTTCCACATAGAGTCCATTACTCCAGTTTGTGGTGACGCTGACATTTTAGTTTGGACATGCCGGAAGGGTGATGTCTTGACCCAGAAGCAAAGATGCAGACCCTCGTCTGGTGCTGGTGAAGAAGAAACCAGAGCTATTTTGTTTGATTATGGTAGAAATAAGGTAGTTTATGGCTTGACGCTTGGATCTCTGAAAGAATTCTCAAAGACGTGATATCCTTAAGAAATACTACTTTAGTGTCACTGAACCTATTGAGGTAGTCTTGTTCAGAAGAATGACCCTAGTTGCAGTCGGAAGCAGAGGATTCATCCTGAAATTCTGCAAGATTTTCCATGTTCTAGTATACCTGGAGTTTGCCGCAAATATTGAAGGTGAGATCCCGCAATGAGCCTTTTTAACTTGGTCTCCCAGTTGCTAGATGTAACGTGGCTGAATTTGGATACACTTGGCTCTGCTGTGTAAGGTCTGAGATCTCAAGAAGAATAAAATAGGAGGAACTTGGGCTAGAGACTGTACTTTGGGGACACCATGGCCTGCAAGGCCACCAGATCATTGCCCTTATCCCATTTGTATGACTACGGATCCTGGTTGAACCAGATGGACTTGTGTCCTTTTTCAACCTGCCCAACCATGCACTATGATCCTGATGAGGAGATCACGAATCTGGTGGCTATACGGGCTAACCTGCTCACCCAGCTGAATGTTAGGAAATCCACTGCTTCCACTTCTGGGAAGCTCCTCTTGCATGAATGACTTCCATTCCAGACCATTGAGTTTTCTGCCAAGTTGAGACTCATTGAACCGCTTGTTGGTCTAGGGACTCACCCTTGACATCCAAGGCTTCGTATTTTACAGTATCTGACAGGAAGTTCTGGGACACCAGAATACAGAGCGATGAGATGAGACAGGTATTACCGTTGGCAAACCTGAATAGGAGATGCTTCTTGCCATGACGATAAGAGATTACCTATAGCCGTCTGTTTAGAGCATACCTGAGGCCTCCTAGGCTGTGTTGCCCAAACACCTTCCCCACTTGGGAATCACTGTACCCCTGCTCTTAGACACTTCGTCCTCCACTGGCCTATGTCATTGACTTGAGCTAGGAGGTCACCGAGGTGAATAGACTTTAATGATTGTTACGTCTGGAAGTTTATGAAAGTTGATAAGATCAACTATCCTTAGCCACCATCAAGAGGACTAGTCCCATATGGTGGGGTAATCTTGCCTGTAATAGGAAGCAAATTCTATCATTACCTTAGAAGGCTAGTTTTTGATGTTCTCAATCTTCTTGACCATTTGAGACATGGGATATAAACAGATGGGATAGAGCTAGGACCTGCCTCCACATAAGTCCTAATACTGTCACCCTCTGTGAGGGCAACCCTACAGTATTCTCCTGAACGTCTAAAATGTCATTATTATAATGAGATTAATTGGCCTTACCTCTGAATCAGGGTTTGCCAGGACCTGGAGGATGTTGAGCTACCCACATCTGTTGTCCACATAAGGCACCTGAAGCCCTTGCTTCTGCAAGACGGCCACTACTGGAAGCAATGTTCTGGAAAATGTGGAAAGGTCAATGGTTGCTGAACGAGCCCGAAGTGAAATTCTCAGAAGCCTGAGTGTACCAAAGTGCGCATGTACACATCAGTTAGATCTAGAGAAACTGTAGCTGTTTTATCTAATAGCTTGAGTGATTGTTCTCAATGACTCCATATGACGTTTTGGATCTTGATCCTTTGTTACATATCTTGCCTGAATCTGCTTTTCGACTGACAACAATGGACCGATTGTTCCTGTTGGACAAGATTTGGTAACATTTGCTTAAAGCCTTGATTGCTCTAAAGAACCATAGTGGGAATTAGAGGAGTTGGAAGAGTGGGAAGAAATTCTGTTGCACAAAGTACAACTCGCCAGCACACCTGGAATCTTCCATTGTTGTCCCAAGGTTTTGTTGCAGAGAGATCACAACACAAAGACAAGTTCTGCACAGACTTCACTGATCCTGAGTCTCATTTGCATTAAATTTCTGATCCTGAGTCTCATTTGCATTAAATTTCTGCAATATAACACCTACTGGGCACATTTGAGTGAAAAGGAACTTTGCTGCTCCTCGAGAGGAACAGACTTGAGCTTAGGCGATTAAAGACGATTATGGATCTTCCAATCTTTTCTCTAGCTTTTCTTAGGCCCTGTCACCAACTCTTTGTTCTGGGCCTAGGTGACTAGCCTAAGGGATTAGTCCCTGATCTGGACATCACTGTTTCCATCTTGAATCATATTCCAGTCGACTTAGAAGAGGTATACGCCATCAGTGGGTTAAGCCATAGGGCTTGACTAACCCCACAGAATAGTAGGAGGAACAGCCTGCTGCATACATAGTGGTTGCACTGCCTCACTGGTCACTCTAATTTCACTCATGGAGCAAACACCACAGAGGCGTATTACTGGCCAAGTTTGCCCTCAACTTGTCTGCTGAGAACCAATAGCCTTGGCTACTGAAGTGAACTCCAACACAGGTCATACCATACTCCTTAATGGTAGTATAAATCTTCATTTCCAAATCTATATTGCTGTTTCCATGTCTCTGCGAAGGCTTTCGCATCATCCGCTTGCAGACTGGCACTTCTGGCTGGTCTGATGAAGATTACTTGACTTGGCCAACTGCCTCTGCAGTAAGAGTTGGGCTTTACAGAGGGGATCTTGCATCCTCTGCTAGCATGAAGACACATCTGGCCAATCTGTTAAATGCTCTTTGGCCTGCTGTTTTTTGAGGCAAGGACGTACCCTTTAAACAGACTCAGCTGTTTGATTAGCTAAGTACCTGAGCCTTAGCGACTAGAGATCTAGCCAGTCAGTTTTCACCTGAGTGAACACATCTGCCGTTGTGTTTTACTGCGGCCTGATATGCAACTTGGCATAGCATCTTGGCGGGTACGTCAGCTAACCACACTCCCCGTTCTGCCCAGGGTGGTCCTTATTATGATTTCTTTTAGCCCATCCCTTCTGGCAGCACTTTGAATGTATAGCAGTTTTAGAGCCAAACAGGACCTGTCGCTGTTGGAAGAACAAGTTGCCAATTTTCCTTTGGGGAGTGGTGCTGGTATTTAAGGGCTGGAGAGTTTTACAATCCATACTGCCCACGCACTTTTTTTTTTTTTAATATGAAAGCATACCTACCTGACCCTCACCTTATTGATCGTGGCTGGTCTCTGGGTAAGCTTGTGGCTCAAGATATGAGCTGCAGGTATGTGGTCATAATAAATACCTGGGAGTACTGGTTAGGACATAGCCTTAATACAATATCAGTGGCCATCTACACACCCATTTGTAGACCTTGAAGCAGCAAATGGATCTATATGCTGTGAGCAAGGGTTAAACTGTTTGGCAGAAGCAATTACAGATAGTAGTGTACTAAACCAATTACTTAAAGCACTGTAACTTAAGCAGAACACTGAATTTTATTTATTTATTTATTTTTATGCTTGCATTTAGACATAACAAATAGGTTAATGCATAGCAATCATTAAACACATTGCACCCAAAAGCAGACCTTACAACGCATAGCAGCAACACAATGCATAGCAGTGGCATCCATACTGAAGCATCATTTTGTCGTCATAAGCAGCGCAATGAAGGGTTAATATACCTGGCAGGATCACCTACACTAGGTAACTGCCTTGTAAAGGTTAAAAACAGCAAATCCAAGCATTATAGCAAAACCTGCAAAACCAGGCATTGCTGAGTTAATAGGAAAGACTCAACTTTGCAACAAACACCTGATATATCAGTTCATGCATTAATAGTCCTACAGACAAACAAAACCTGTGAGGCAAATGAAACAGACAGAACTATACACAGCAGTTTAACCTACTTTGGCAGCTTGTATATTAACAACATAATGATTCAGACACACCATGACAGCCCATGGAAAGATTACCTGTTCTGTGTAACACCCTTTCCTGACTGGCTCTAAGGGGGGGATGGGAGAGGCTCCATACCTGACAGGTGGCCACCAATCCATTCCCAGGCAGCCACCTGGAACTCCCGGCCACAGTGGGCCAGAAGTTACCCCAATATCATCTCCCTGCTCCCTGCTGACTGAAAGCTACGTCCAGCCACAGAAAGCAGACAAGGAGCAATCTTGGAAGGGGGCAGTCCTGACAATAACAAAAAAAACTTCCAGCATCTTTGCAAGGGAAACCAACATATCCAAAGCCAAAACTAACATGTGTGTGTGTGTGGGGCCACAGCTCACCAGGGAGGAGAGACTGGATCAGTCCCAACTAACCACAAGACAGAACTGTTTTACCTGCATCCAGAGACCAGTATCCCAGCCCCCCAGTATCTGGACCTGGGGGGGTCTCCCTCGTATGGAAGTTTTACAACCGAACAGAGGGGCTTTGTCACAGGAAAGAGGCTGAGCCTGTACGGCTGGCCAGATGAATCTGGCAAGGTGAGGGCAAAAATAAAAATCTTCATTGATTCACAGTTATAACCAGTTGAGCATTTGAGGAAAAAAAAGAGAATGCCGCCTGAGGTGAGGCAACTTATTTAAATATAGTATAAACAGTCCTGATTGGGCGAGAGGCAGAGCCTATCCCATTCGTGTATGCTGTCATGCTTTGTGTCAGGAAAACATACTTATACCCAGACTCAACTGATGACATCCATCAAGAGGGTTCACATTGTTACCCTTACACATCTATGCACTTCAGCAGGAGATTATCCTCAAGTTATATCCCCTGCATACACTGGGCATAGAGTTTGTTTTGTATAATGCATTTTTTTTTATTGTATAGTTAGTATGCTAGAACATTTGCTATTTTTTTCATCTTGTTCTTGTCTGCATATGAATGAGTTGAGGTAATTTCCTATTTTCCTAGGGCATTACATATTGTCTGAAATTATTGATCTCAGATAGATAAACAAATATAAAATGAGAACACTGCTGGAGGTCATTGTGTGACATGTTTCTTATTCATCAGATGCACTTGTTAAATGAAACTCTTAAGGTGACAAGAGATAAACTTGAGAAGTAGTCTTAATTATTCAGGAACATCTGTGCAAAGTCCTGCATAACAAAATTAAAATATCTTGCTATAGCATGCCCATTTGAAATAACTAAATATAGTACTAGTCATTTACGTAAATGTTGGGGTATAGTTTGGAAATTCACAGTATGAGCAGCTTATTTTAATGATTACTAGAATAGTGGATGTTTTATTGAATCTTTGCTGGCAGTGTAAGAAGGACATGTTAAAATCTGAGGAGGGGTTCTTATGCATGTTACATATCTTGCATTTTCCAGATCTGTTTGATGAATTGTCTATATATTTGTGTATATGTATGTACAGTAAACTGGGAGGTGCACTTGCCACCTATCTGCAGAAGGAAGCCTGTGCTGGGGTAGTGTGAAGAGGTTCAGGACACTGCAGTTGAAGAAGGTTACACACTGAGATAGTAATCTGGTTATCTTCACAGAAGCTATGGCTACCCTGAAACAGTAATAAAACATAGAAAAAACTAGCAAAAGTTATTAACAAAAAGCTTAAGTAACTAATGAAAACGATATTGGAGTGTAATGCCATGTACACACGACCGAACTTTCGACGGACTGAACTCCGAAGGACTTTTCAACGGAGTTGCTACAAAACGGACTTGCCTACACAAGATCACACCAAAGTCCGACTGATTTGAACGTGATGACATACGACCGGACTAGAATAAGGAAGTTTATAGCCAGTAGCCAATAGCTGCCCTTGCGTCGTTGTTTGTCCGTCGGACTAGCATACCGACCAACTGATTTTTCGACCGGACTCGAGTCCGTCGGAAAGATTTGAAACATATTTTATTTCTAAAGTCCATCTGATTTTTCGACAGCAAAGGTCCAATGAAGCCCACACACGATTGATTTGTCCGGTGGATTCGTTCCGTCAGACCTTTGCTGTCGAAAAGTCCGGTCGTGTGTACATGGCATTAGGGAATATAACTGAGGATTTTTATGATCATTTAGCATTTATGATAGCACCTTCCACACATATCCTGCACACTTTTCATAGACCAGCAAACTATTAAATAGTTTTTTGATTTTTTTTCCAGCTCAAACAGTGGGAAAGTATGAGGATATCCCTGCTTCTTGTTGTGTTTCTATCACTTTCAACCTCCCTCCCTACTTTGATTCTCTCTAGCACATCCTACACTAGTACCTGCTTAAAACCTGCTGCCGCTACAATATCATAGTGACAGCTAGACCTGTCAATTAATTTGTAATAGAAATGTTTTTATCAGTGACTGCATGTCAAAAAATGCCTAAAAACACGGCAAGCAGCACTTCTGATGTGATGATGATGATAAGAAGAAAGGAATGTAAATAGCGTTGTCTACTCTGAGCAGAGATGCTGCAATAGACTGAGGATGGTGATGATTCAGGAGGCATAAAGATAGTTGTGAAGCTTGTCAACAGCATTTTATTGTAGTGAGGTCTGAGGATGGTGATGATCAGTTCATCTTTGTGTGTCTATTTTGCTTTCTTTACTGTAGGCTCGGTTCTTGAAAATCGGTGGGCAGGATCTAAGTATCCAAATTTGAAAGCAGACACTAATACCCAACTGCTTTTAGTTTGGGGGGCATGTCTTATGACACATGCAAAAAGGCTGTGGGACAGCAAAGGGGAGCCTCAAAGGTCTTCAAGGCATATGAGATATACTGCTCTATTATCACTCTTAAAGTGGATGTAAACCCTCTCATATACCCAGTGAAGTGAACAGTCTCAGATGATACACACGGATGAAACAAATTATTCTACATAAGTTTTACTTGCATATCTGCTGTCTTCAGAGCAACAAAATAGCATAAGCAAATGGGACTTAGTGCTTTGAAAAGAGATAAGAAGTGCAAAATGATAGAAGGGGAGGCAATGGAAGAGAGAAGCTGAAGGTGAACTAGAAGAGTCATATGTTGAGTGTTGTTGGATGACAAGGGAAGTTGTATAGAGAGGCATGGGAGGGGAAAGAGAAGTATAGGGAAGATGAGCACTGAGGGTGGAGGGGTACCACGAATATTTGTTAGAATTGCATATAGCCCTACAGAACAAACAGACAGTGCACAGTCCACATAAGCTTTGCTGCTTAGCTGCAGACAGAAAACTTTTATATACAGAGAAAAAACACAGAGCTTACCATAGAGCAGCTACAAACCTATAAACACTGCCATCTACTGGCTGATGTAGTTGTTACACAAAATACATGAATAATGTATTTCAACTCCCCCACCTGGTTTCGTCAAAGTATCTGATCCACTTTTGTTTCTCATGGGTTGGAAGTCTTTGCATCTTATTCTATGAATCTGGCTTTGGTTTTAATGCTACTCAAGCAACATAGGACAGACGTTTGGCTGGGATGCCATTATTGCTTCTAGTGGATTCCCTGATTGAAGCCTCTTGTGGTCTGGTTTCTTCTTTTACAATGTTTGGATTGTCTGTGTTAATATTTATTCATGTGTCACTTTGTTGCTTGTCTTCATGCAACAGTGATGTGGAATTTCCCTGAGTTTGAAGCGTTTGTGTTCATTAATTTTTGAACATACTGAAGTCTCATCGACAATTACACTTCTACTGATGGTTACCTTGTTTGTGTCTTGGTGTAGAATTCTACAGTATATCCCTATTGAAATGCACTGTACCCCACCGGTACACCTTCCTTTGCGCAAGCATCCCATTTTGTAAATTTTTCTTTTGGGATTTGCACATAGGCTTTGTTTTCAAAAATGTTTAGATGGTTCAAATTCAGGGCCCTTCCATTCCACAGTTGATATGAAGTTTTCTCAGTTGATTTTCCTGGTAGTCAATTTTGGAGATGGAATATGGTCATAACTGCCCTCCCAGTGGTTGGCATACAGTATCTGCATCAAACAGCATGGTTCTTCCTCTCTCACACAGACTACGATTCATTCTTTCTGCAACCTCATTTTGCTCTGGGTTGTATGGTACAATAGTTTGCAATATTATGCCATGCTTTATGAAAATTTGCCTGTGTGTTATCACCTGTATATTTAGTTTTATTGTCTGTGCGCAATACTCTTGGCATTTTGCCAAATGTGTTGCTTACTTGAGCCAAATACCATTCAAATTTCTAAGGTACTTCACTTTTTGTTGTGTAACATATATAGGGGTTTATTTACAAAAGGCAAATTCACTTTGCAGTACAAGTGCACTTGGAAGTGAGATGAAGCAGAGATGAAACAAATCCTCCTGCATAAATTTTACTGGTTTATCTGCAGCTTACTCTTTTTTGTATATCCCTTGAAAAGTTCTGATTTTAGATCCTTAATCCTTATGCATTTTTCAGTATCACAGAGGAGGGGGTAGAGAGCTGCAGTTACAGCTCTTATACACTGTATGAGAGCTGATTGGAGGAAAGGAACACCCCCCCCCCTTCACACACAGTAGAACTGTGTTCTGAATAGACAAGCTGTCTTCTGACCTTTCCTCCCCAACACAAATTTTATCTTATGTGTCGGGAAAACTTGTCAGGAGGGATTCATGCTGATAACAGAGGAATGAAACACCAAAAAGAAACAACACTTACAACTTTGGGGAGAGATAAGTAAACACTACAGATATACAGGTATGTGCTTTGTTCAGATTTTATGACTGGGGTTTACAACCACGTTAAGTGCACAGATTTATTAGCTCTGCTGTTACTCTGCTTTGGAAAAGCTTTTCTTGTCATTTTTCTTTTATATAGCTAGTGCATTTCATTATTTGATCACATGGACTAATTTTATTCCACTTACATAGTCATTCTAAGTTAATTTCTTTATTATGTCAGGACTTCTGTGCCCAAGTCATCTGTGCCATGTGTGAATGCAGTTTAAATATTTTTCCTACTTGGCAGTATTAACCACCTCATTGCAGTTCAGGGAATACAGTTCATCTGTAATTTTAGCCTTTGCAAATAAGATATCCCCTTTTGTGATGGAACAACTACCATCTTGGAAGGTCACTACGTTGCCCAGTTTTGTGAGCTTCTTCACTGACAAAAGATTAGTTTCAAGAGCAGGGACATAGAGGACATTTTTCACAGTTATCTTTCTGGTGACACTGTTGGAAATAGGACAGTAAAGGAAACCATCTCTTACTCCTTCTAATTATTCCATTATTTGCCCTTTAGCTGTGGTGACTTTTTCTGTTTCACTCTGGTCAAGGGGAATAAAGAAATTTCTGTGATTTGTCAAGTGACTCGTAGCTTCTGAATCAATACACCAAGCCTGCAAAGATGAGGTGCAACTTTTGGATTGAAAAACATATTCATTATCTGAAGCAAAATCAGTTTATTCCTTCACCCTTTTGGCCTTTTGTAGTTTGTTTGTTTTTGCATTCTTGCATTACATTGCACTTATTTGCTGTAGCTGGCTATGACTGGGTTCTCAGCTTTTCTCTGGACAGGTGCCTGGGCCCAAAACCTGTTAGGAATTCTGTATATAGCCACATGGGCTTTGCTGCTTAACTGCAGACAGAAAACAGGAACTTTTTTTATACAGAGAAAAAACAGTTTACCATAGAGCAGCTACAAAAGTATAAACACTGCCACCTACTGGCTGATGTAGTTGTTTCACAAAATACATGAACAATGTATTCCAACAATATTAGCTCAGAGGGATGCTGGAAGTAGATAGCAGTAGTAGTACTCAACAAAGCTATAGTTTGGGAAGTATATGGGGAGGGGAACTCTGGGAGAGAACAAGAGAATCAGTATGGGGGTTTTTGGACATGTTTTATGGAGAACTGATGGAGACAGATGAGAGGAGTAACACAGGGGGAGATGGAGGACAAGTGGAACAAGACAACGGGGCAATGGCAACAGATGAGAGCCGCAGTATAAAGCTGCATTGGTGGCTGATGAGAGGAGCAGTAAGGTGGATGGGATTTGCTAGGGGAAAGGGTGGAAGCAAATGAGAAGAGTGGTACAGAGGAGAACTGAATGCATGGTAGAGGTGGAGGGGAGGCACAGAACAATGATGGGCAAAGCAACAGGTTCAAGTCAATGCAGTCCTCCACAGATACATATACATTTACCTTCTACTTTTTACCAGTTCCTCTTCATTGCAGAGATGTTCCACCAGGATGGAAGAAACGTGTAATCTACCTGTTAGTTGGCTCCTGCAGGGTTTTACATTTCCTGTCTGTCAGCAATAATTGGCCCATTGCTGTCACATTGAGTTCATTACATGTTCCTCCTTACCCAGCAGTACCAGGTCCTACTGCTACCAATAGAGTGGTGGTGGTGTGAAAAAAAAGTAAAAAATGCTGCTGGGGATGTTAGAATTGACATTAGGTGGTAGAATTGAAGAAAATATTTTTTGCCTTGCAGCTTAAACGCAAACCTGTGCTATACCTATGCGAGTAATTATTCCTTATGTTCAGGTCCTACGAATTGCAGTACAGTCAGTAAAATTGTAACCTGTGGCTTGTTGATTCTTAATTGGCTTGGCAAAATGAAAAGGGTTATTGCCTAAAGAAGTCTTCTGTCCTATACTGTCTTCAGGGCCAGTTTGTGTTTGCAGTTTATATGCCCTTTATACAGTAGTTATATTCTCAGCTGCATTTTTTTTTACCTCAAATGGCAATTTTACATTGTGGAACCGTGCAGGAACTGTGAAAGGAAAAACAGAAAAGCGCCTCTAAGTGCAATATTTATTGTACAATGGCAAGTGACATATAAACACTCACATCAAGGTAAGGGATGGTAGGCTCATCTGGGGAAAGGAACCCGTGGAAAACAGTACACAACATCTCTGGTCCGGGGATAAACACATGCCGTGACGGTGAAGCGGGAAGAAGCTGGCACAGTTCTGTGTTGTTCCGGGTAAGCTGGATGGAACCAGCTTGAAACGCATCATTCGTAGGCGTGTGACGTCACCAGGGTGAAGAGAGAACCACAACGCATTTCAGAGCATGCTCGAAGCTCGTACAGAGCATGCACGCTCCTTTCTCAAGTGATACAGAGAAGGGAAAAGGGGCAGGTTTAAATGCTCTGCACAGCAAGCGTTATCTACCAATTAGCAAAAGAATGGGCCACTAAAAATTGTAACCTGTGGCTTTAGTTCTTGTTTATTCTTACTTGGCTTTGCAAAATGAAAAGGGTTATTGCCTAAAGAAGTTTTCTGTCCTCTACTGTCTTCAGGGCCAGTTTATGTTTGTGTTTGCAGTTTATATGCCCTTTATACAGTAGCTATATTCTTAGCTGCATTTTTTTACCTGAGAAACACATACAAGAATAGCCATGGTGCTGGACCTCTGTGGTAAATTTATAAATCAAAAAACATCTCCAAATGTTCTGGTGTTATAGGTTATAGGGACAACAAACAGACAAACCCTCAATGTAAGGACTCAAAGGGTAGGAGTAATAATCACACTAGCAGAAAAAGCTCCTAATGGAATGCATGGTGTGTGTCCCTTGAACAGATTGTCCACCCATGCAAATGTGGGGGGGGGGCAAAGGAGCTCTTGCCCTGGGCACGGTGCCATCCTATGGAGAGGTGGTGCTGGGAGCTTGTCAATGCCTGAATGACAGCAATAATGCTGCCACCATCACCCCTGTCATTGAGCTATCAAATAGCATAGCACATAGCAGTGACCTAAACAGCTGCTGGAGGAGCAGATTCTGCTCTCTGCTCCCTCCAGCAGTCATCTGATATGAGCAGAAGAGATTGTGTAGGTTAACTCCACAAACACCTCCTTCCTGGAGAGGGGAGAAAGATGTTGGAGGCCAGGACTCATTGGAGGTGGACGGGACCCTCTGGTGAAGGTGGGCTGAACCTACTGGTGCATATTGTCCATAATGTTGCTGGTGCAATTGGGGAAGTGCAAGTTTTAACAAAGGGAGCTACTCCACTTCTATGAGGGAACGGAGGGCTCTCTCAACTGATGGGGACACACATTCAGGAAGCAGTAATTCGGTAAGGAATGTGCTTGGGATTTTTTTCTTTTAGTACTCTGCTGCCTCCTAAACACTGTTTTTTTTGTATTGTTTTTTTTTTTTAATCTTTTTTTCTAGTTGCCAAATGGCAATTTTACATTGTGGAACCGTGCAGGAACTGTGAAAGGAAAGACAGAAAAGCACCTCTAAGTGCAATATTTATTGTACAATGTCCAACATATGAACATATAAACATATGAACATATGTAACATATGAACACTGACATCAAGGTAAGAGATGGTAGTCTCAACTGGGGAAAGGAACCCGCGGAAAACAGTCCACAACACCTCTGGTCCGGGGATAAAAACATGTTGTGACAGTGAAGCGGGAAGAAGCTGGCACAGTTCTGTGTTGTTCCGGGTAAGCTGGATGGAACCAGCTTGAAGCGCATTGCTCATAGGAGCGTGAAGTCACCAGGGTGAAGAGAGAACCACAATGCATTTCAGAGCATGCACAAAGCTCGTATGGAGCATGCACGCTCCTTTATCAAGTGATACAGAGAAGGGAAAAGGGGCAGGTTTAAATGCTCTGCACAGCGAGCGTCATCTAGCAATTAGCAAAAGAATGGACCACTAAAACGCTGTTCACCTGAACACAATAGAGACTAACAGGATATATGCAAAATATAACAAACAGAAAAACATATAATTTGTATAAAAAAAAAGTGTAAAAAAACATTATGTAAAAAACATTATGCTAGGGTTGGTGATTGGACAGCAATAAACGAATATATAATAGTAATGTATATCTTGAATTTTAATCGGTTTGAGATTAGGCATATACACCCATATTGGTACATGCATACGACAAGCATGCATGCACGCACGCACTCACACGTGGAAGACAATATGGAAACAATGGTATTAATAATAAAGGAACATGTGTACAAGCACATGTGTGCACACATGTACAAAGACACACACTTATACATATATGTATCAAGAAAACATCTTTTAAATGACCATTTAAAAAACAGATATATCAAATGCAAAGGAATAATAATTACATATGCACATGATTAAATCATGATATGCTAAGATGGACCATGAGGGGAAAAGGGGAATATATGCGTGTGTAACCAAATTATAGCATGGATTAATATACAATATTTCTGGATGGATTGATAAAAAGTAATAAGCCTCCTATAGATCTAATAAACAGGTCTATGTGACTGCTATAGCAAAAGAGCTGACCAATACTTACACACGTGTTCTTGATTTGAATAGAAAGTGTATTTGGTAGAGTTATTATTATGTGATGATTATGTGTATTTGAATGTGTTGGATCATCTGAAAATGAACATAATTGTAATAGTTATGCTAAAAATTATATATACACACATGCAGCTGATATAGCTATAATATAGTACTGATTTCTAATTCCTCGTTTAAACCGTTGAGCGCAAGGGTATCAAGAGAGTATAGACAAACATGTTCATGTTCACATAATCTCGAGAAACGTGCAGCTTCGGATAAATCTTTAGGTATACCTTCAATAACACAAACCTGAAGACCTTTGGTGGATTTATTATGATATTCCAAAAAGTGCCGTGGTACACTATGTTGATCACAACCCTCCTCCACAAAATGACGGTCTTTACCAAAGCGTTGTCTCAGTGGACGGATGGTGCAGCCAAGGACCTGTGAGGCAATATACTACATAATCAGTGGAGCAGTTGAAAAGGTCCTATCTTTATGTTTAAAGTTTTTTTGCCCATGTCTCACAAATTCACAAGTCTTGCATAACGCATTATTGCTATTTGATTTTTTTATGTGGGGGCTCTCCTATAGGTAACTTTTGGTTTATCACAGAGAATGGTGTTAAAATGAGGATCTTGCTTTAGAATATCCCAATGTTTATTGAGAATGTTTTCCATTCTCTTGTATTGACCATGATACCTATTAATAAACCAGACAGATGGATTCTTAAGAGGATTTTCAACTTTTGTTTTTTTACCTGGAAGGAAAGTGGTATAGGCCTGATCTACCAATATTTCCAGGTATCCTTTTTCCAAAAATGTATGCCTAAGGTGGGTACTCTGGGCAATATAGTCACAGTTTCTAGTGCAATTCTGCCTTAAACTACAGAACAGCCCTTTTGGTATGGTTTTGACCCACCGAGGGTGATGGCAGCTGTTAAAGTACGGATAGGAGTTACCCACAGTGGGTTTGGTGTAATTACGAGCAAAGATTTGATTATGGCCATGGCCAGGCTCGAGGTCTAAAAAAGCTAAACTATCCTGGTTCCAGACTGAGGTGAAGGAGAGCCCAAGGTCATTGGCGTTACAATGTGCGACAAAGTCACCTATCAGGGAGGGAGAACCATCCCAGATGATAACAATGTCATCAATATATATGCCATAGAAGACTAAATGATGTGCAAAGGGATTGTGTTATCATGAGGGCACAAAATTGGCCCCCATTGCCATGCCATGAGTTTATAGGTAGAAATAACCCTCAAAATGGAAATAGTTGTGCATAAGAAAAAAAAAGAGTAGCATCTAGGATAAAAGATGCCTGTTTGGTATTTAACATGGGGTTTTGTGATAGCAAATGTTGTGTGGCTAACATACTTGTATGGTGGGGGATGGAGGTATATAAACAGTTTACATCAAGAGACAACCAGGAGTAGCTCTCTTTCCATGTATAAGGGGCCATGAGTTCCAGTAAGTTTATTGAATCACGTAAATATGATTGAAGATTCTTGGCTAAAGGATGTAAAAAGGAATCAATATATAAGAGAGAAACCACTATTGACGCTATTCATGTATGCCACAATAGGTCTACCTGGGGGGTGCTGTTGGACTTTGGGCAGCTTTGATAAAAATATGGCATACTGTAGAGGTCTCTACGTAAAAAGGAGGCCTTTTTTTTATGGATAACCTGATCAGAGATAGCCCTGTGGATAAGTTCCTCTGCCTCTATTTTCAACGATGGCAGAGGATCTTTTGGAAGTTTTTTTATATGTTCCAGAGTCTGAGAGTAGTCTCATGGCCTTTGTGACGTAATCTGTTCTGTCTTGGAGTACAATCCCTTCCTCTTTATCTGCTGGTTTTATGGACTTTTTAACCCATTTCCCATTCAGTGCATGTCCTTCATATAATCATACTGTGTGCTAGCATTTCCATTTGTTTTGTGCAGGAACTGTGAGTCAAGCGTTTTGCTCATGGTTATAGTGTGGCCCCAGTAAACTCAGTGGGTGAGTCTGACAGATGGTACCCCATGTCAAACTCTATTTGGCCTCAAAATAAGTTAGAAACTGCAGCCTGTCGGGGATTTTCCATTGGCGTTACTGTCATCACTTCCTGTTCCGCAGTGATTCACATCCAGTTCGTCGCCCTCCGGTGTCTTGGCCGGACGGATTCCTTGCTGACCCGACATTCATCTGTACCATGGACTGTAAAACAGTTGTTGGCTGGCACATCTTCACAACCACCCCCCCACTGAGGCTGACTATAAAATCCATGCAGCACACCATGGAAACCTATTTAAGCACTCTTAGCCTTATACCATGAACTGTGCGATTGGATTGCTTAGTGATATTTGGTGTCATATACTGTGAATTCCTTATAGCTCAGTGAGGTTATTACTTGCACCCTTTGAGTGAACAGAGCAGTGGCGGCTGGTGCTAAAACTTTTTGGGGGGGTGCAAACAAACCCCTCTAGCTCCGCACTCACCAGAGGCCTTGTGTTTCATGGGATGAAAAGCCAGAAACCGGAAGTGACGCAATGACAAATATTGATTCGCTAAAATCAAAAGTGGGAGGGTTCGGGGTGCAGAGAACAACCTGAAACAAGCCAATTAGAGCCTCAGCCTCAAATCGCATGCTTTTCAAACATTTACAGACCTAATAGACACCCATTATCCAGTGCCCCATACAGTGCAAACACATATGAACAATTTATTTTTAATAAATTATACTATGGCTAACATTTTTTAACATGTTAAAATAGCTTTCTTCTTTGGTAAACTAACTTTGGGAACTTTGGGGGAGAAGGCGCCTTTGCGCCCCTTATGGACCGACTGCCACTGGCGCTGAGGGTTTGTTTGTTTATTTTTTTTACCTTGCAAATCCTAATCTTTATCTAGAATCATTGTTATTGTTTGCCTTTTACAACAACCTGCAGAATGATGTAGGTAATTGTGTTAAGATGGAAAGGTGTTGATGACCCAGAGGTGTAACTGAATGAACTAGTGTTCACATTCTCTTGGTAGACAAGCCAGACTCTGCATTTGTTCCATACATATCTCATTCTAAAATACGTGCTTAGCAATATAGTTTTGTGTAACAGCCAAGGGTGAAACTAACATATATCAAACCAAGGCTTTGCTTAACTTCAGCTAGAGCTTCCAGTATTTTTGAACGCATAGCCGACTAAGGAAAGGTTGTTTTCAGCTAACATTCTCAGTGTGTTGATTCTGTGGGGATGTGGAATAGAAAGACAAACAGAGTACACGGACTGTATAAAAGTGCAGGTCAAATGTACTAAGCAATTATCACACCAATACATTCACAACCAGCTGGGGAATGAGCATAATTACAAATTAGCTTGTACTATAAGAATTACTAGACTGATTAAGCATTAGATGTTACCCAGAGAAAACAAAAGATCTAAACAGCTAAATATTTGTAGCTCTTGTCTGGAGCAAGAACTTAACAAAGGGTTAGGTATGAAGGTCAACACAAAGAAGAATAGTTCTTCTAATAGTACTCTTTAGGAATTCTTTGTTTAACCCTGATTGTATGCCTTGCATAAATTATGAAACAACTCATAACTGGATATGCTGTTGTTTATATTCAGAAGACCTAAAGGGTAACTCCTATTTAGTGGAAAAATATAGCAATAAAAAATAATATAGCATTACCAATTTCTACACAAGCCATGTTGTAATTAAATGTTATTAACCACTTTGGCTCTCGCACCTGTTTACCCCCTATGGACCAGACCACATTTCTGCTATGTGTCTGTTCATGAGTCTATAACTTTGTAGTTACTTATTAAAGAATTGATGCATATATTGTTTTGGGGGGACAAACAAGGCTTTCTTGTGATCCTAAACTCCTCTGAGAATTTTTTTAATTTATTTGTATTTTAAGAGGAAAAAGAGTAAACATCTGCAATATTTTGAACCTTTACTGTGGGGAAACCATATATTTTATTCTGCTGCGTGTTCTATTTACTGCAACATCAAAATTACATTTTTGGTACAAAGCATGTTAAGGTTATTTACAAAAGAAATAACATCTTTTTTGTATGCATTTTATTTTTCTCATAATGCATCAGTAATTTAAAGTTCTTACTGATTTAAATTAAAACAAATATACCGTAAACCACATATTTTTTAACAGTAAATCCTTAAAGATAACATTGTATATATGTGCTTTATAGTTTTTTTTTCCCAGCAAATCATTGAAAATAGAAACTTGGAACATAAGATGAAATTGTTAAATAGTGCTAATACAGGTTGAAATGAATGGGTTAAGTAGTAAAATAAGTAGTAAAAGAAGAGCAACTCTTATTCCCGGTTAATTAGGAGTTAACTAACTCCCTGTGCACACAATAAACATTCTTCTGTCAGCTGCAGCTCTCTCACTCACAGATATTTGACAGGGAATGGAGGAGATAAGACAGCTACTGTGTCACTTTTGTTTTGGTTTAAAATGCTACACTGAATGCTCACTGTGATTGGCTGTGAGCATTTCGCTCCAGAGGCTAGCCTCTGAAGACGCTTTCTGAGTGGAGCGAAATGCATAAGGCAGGCAGTGACATCACGTCCGACATTTGGAGTGCAAAACCATAGATATTGAGTTCCAAAGTGGCGTCTTACATGCTTGTACTCAAGAGAAGTGTTTGAAAGTGTTCAATTTGCTTTTAAAATACATTTTTAAATAAAATGGAATTACACTATGGATCTTTCCTGGTTTTCTCCCCATAAATAACATGCATGAGGAACCCATTTAACCTGTTGGAGCACACGACATACAAACGGACCAATTATTACCCTAAACATTCTGAGGACTTCTAGTTCCCTCACAGGCACAGTTTACACAGAAAGTTGGTGAGTGAGGGCACAACAGGAGGGGAGCACAGCACCCAATTGTATCACTGGCACATTTTGAAGGATTTTTATATGGACTAAACTTGTTGGCACTTTCTGCACATTGCACTTTTTCATTAGATTTCACCTAAACATGATTTTGTGTATTATATTTATTTATTGCAATAGTAAATGATCACATTCTCAAATGTTGGAAGTAAGAATATAGAATTGATCACGATTATTTTGATCAGACAGCCCGGGTCCACATACCAAAAATTCTATGCAGTATGACAACCTAGAGGCATTCTGTACACTACAGGTATACAACATGTCCCCAGAAATGTAATTTCCGGGTTGTTTGATCAGCTCGCTGAATTTTACAGACATCTGCACTAAGATACAAGTCAAATTTAAGGCAACCCTTGCAAAAAGAATTTCAGTTTTGGTGAGATACTCCCCATAGGTTAAATAATTCCAAAAGGAATGCCAACCCTGCAGCTTTTCTCATTACACCACTGCTAATTATATGATGAACCAGGCCATCTATTCAGATTTAGTCTGCAAAGGACATAATGGAACAAACAGCTATTTCTTCAGAACAACAAAAGGTAGGAATCCATTGCAAAGATTGTTAAAATCCCAGAGGGATCCCCCAGAGGGGATTATTTTCTTTTCTTTTTTTTTTTATTTAAGTGGAGTTACACCTTAAAGTAGATAAACACAAAAGGTGCAGCGCCAATCAAAGGAAGGTTGCAGTAAAAGACGCTGTAGTGAACAGTCCTGTCATAAATCACCACCAACAATAGATGATAAGTTGGTAAAAAGTCCCAGCACCAGCAGTGTGAAAAGGTATTGAATGCACTCATCACCACCAGTGTATAGAGGCAATCCTGCTTACCAGAAGAAATTGACTCTCAAGTTATAAAGAGTCAGGGAACGTGTATGATAAGAAGAACATTCATCTAGACATCTATGACAGCATCGCTCCAGCTCTCGCCGGTTATGGAAGACGCGATCCCAGCACAGGAAGCACTTTCTCCAGGTAAGGGGATGTATATATGTATATATCCTCAAACATGTAAGGGCACCACAATAGTGTAATATTGCTTAAAAAAACATTGCTTTTATTAAAAGATACGATAATGCACTCACATTTCTGTAGATAAACAGGCAAAAATTCTTATGGATGATTCAAAAGTTGAGGCGTGCTTACGTCATCCGTTACTGCCTTACATGTTTCGTAATCATATTATGTCTTCAGAGGCGTGGCAGCTGAACGCAAGCATGTCTATTATACTGATCACACTGGAAGCTATCACTCCGCTCTCATACGATTCACTATGCGTTCCACAGACCGGAAAGGATAATACACTGATCCCGCAGCTCTAAAATCAAGCAACAAATTGCTTTTTAAAATTACTTTTAAAAAGGATGGGAGGAAAAATCTCTCCATTCTAGAAAGAGGCTAAATCATTACAAAGGTAATAATTCACTACCCCTTATGCCAAATTAGTTTTTGTATAGGAATCCACTACTCAAAAATTTGATAACAAGGTGAACACGCCATCTAGTGGATATAATGTGTACAATGTTTAAACATCCTGTACAAATACATTTAAATTCATAAAAACACATAACATTACAATTCATCAGGAGAAAAAAAGAGGATAAACAGGAAAAAATTATTAAATAAAGAATTTACTTGTAATTATATCATATGAATATGTAAAAAATTATAAAAATCCATAATAATAAAAGTTATTCAACCATTATTTATAAAGCAGTTAACATCCCACTCTATATTCATTCCAAATGGTGAATAACTCTTAAGGTCATAAATCCAGTGGGTCTCTATTCTAGAGATTTCCTGCCGGACATTGCTACCCCTCCAATGTGGGGAAAATCTGTCAATACCCAAAAATCAGTGTCCCCTTTGGATTCTTCGCATGACAAAGTGCATAGTGCTTGGACACACTGTGCTTGGGAAAACCACACCGTATATTGCCTAAATGCTCATTAACTCTAATTTGCATAGTCCTAATTGTCCGGCCCACATATTGTAGGCCGCATGGGCAATGCAGAAAATAGACAATATTTTTTGAAGAGCAGGTAATAAATGATTTGATATCATATGTTCTAGAAGTTACTACAGAACAAAAGAACACACCCTTCTGTCTGTTAAAGAATTAATGCAGCACTGTCATAAACCAGATAAGACCAGAACTGTGTGGACTGCAACAGAGTGAACCAGACATAAATAGGTGAAAGTAAGTTTATTAAGGTAAATGCATATACATGTGAACACACGACCAATACAGAGTGAACAAACCAAACAACCAAACAGTGATAATACACAACCAGCATATGTAGCAAAAGGGAGTACCAGAATCGTAGTCAAGCCAGGCCAGGGTCATAAACAGGAGATCAGTAACTGGTAAGGGAACCAAACAGCACTAGAGAGGATGGATGGATCACAGGAGGGACAGGTCAGGTACAAGGCTCAGGGTCTAGGGTTCAGGTAACAGACAGGAAACAGGATCAACAGGTTCCAGGAATCAGGCTTCAGGTTCAGGCTTCAGGTTCAGGAATCAGGATCAGAGTAACAGGATGCAGGTCAGGGCTCAAGGACAATACCAGTGAAACATGAGTGTGCACTTGCCGGGTATTTATACTGCAGCTGCTAATTAAGATCAGGTGACACCTGTCTGCAGAGGGGAATACCTGCTCCATACTGCCAGGATTCCTCCACTGGTGTACGCCAGTACTGCGTCCCAAAGGTGACAGAATACCAGCAGGAAAAAGCTCTTCTGACAGCTCCAAACTGCCAGGAGACACCTGCTGGTGGACCTCAGTACTGCACGCCAAATGATCAATATTACCAGCGGAGGAGACCTTTCCTGACAGGCACACAGCACATTTTCTACATGTAAAAAGCCATTTAAATCTTGAAAAAAGGAAATTTTCTTAGGATTGTCCGCAACATTAGGGGCTACGTATAACCGTAGAGGCTGTACCCCTCGGTATACAACCTGAGGTTTGTTACCTAATCTAGGGCCCAACAGGCTGTCATTTTTAGGAACCCTCCAATGACAAGCAATTATTCATTTAATGTCTCGGTATTGGTTGGAGTAGGTACGGTAGTAATAAAAAAAAAACGATTTGATTCAAATCTTTCTCGATTCTAGGTCTATTCTCTAATAGCTGTGTCCTATCCAGATTAGCAATCTCAGAGATAACATTATCCAACTCGTTAGGCTTATAGCCTCTATCGATAAACCTAGATCACAATGTGGAGGCCTGTTGATGATAATCATTCAAAAGAGTACAATTCCAATGTACTCTAAGGAACTGGCTCTTAGGAACAGACCTAAGCCATGATGGATGATAACAACTGCCCTGGCCAATAGAGCTGTTGTGGTCTGTCTCCTTAAAGTAAGTGGTAGTAATCAAAGCACCGTCTCTGACCTCCACGGTGAGATCTAGAAAATTAATTCTTTCATGACTGGCTTTATGTTGTAAAACAATGCCCAAAGCATTATCGTTAAAATGGTCAATATAGTTGTTAACAACTTGCCCCCTGCCATATAGCAGAATGACTGCAGCAAAGTGGTTTCAATAGCCTGACTGGGCGTCATATGACGTCATCAGCATATTGAGCTGCTGCGCGCCCCCGGGGGCGCGCATTGCGGCGATCGTTGTTGCGGGGTGTCAGTCTGACACCCCACAACACCGATCTAGGTAAAGAGTCTCTGACAGAGACTCTTTACCACGTAATCAGCCGTGTCCAATCACGGCTGATCACGATGTAAATAGGAAGAGCCGGTGATCGGCTTTTCATAACTCGCGTCTGACAGACGCGAGTAGAGGAGAGCCGATCAGCTGCTCTCCTGACAGGGGGGTCTGTGCTGATTGTCTATCAGCACAACCCCCCCTCGGATCCCACCCAGGACCACCAGGGAAGACACCCAGGACCACCAGGGAAGACATCCACACTGGACCACCAGGTATGCCCCCTAGACCCCCAGGGAAATACTAATCTGTGCCCAGGCAGCTGCCAATCAATGCCCAGGCAGCTGCCAATCAGTGCCCACTCACAATGCCTACCACTGCGTGTGCCACCAGGGATGCCTATCAGTGCCTCATATCAGTGCCGCGTATCAGTGCCCATCAGTGCCACGTTCAGTGCCCAGCAGTGCCGCCTATCAGTGCCCAGCAGTGCCGCCTATCAGTGCCCAGCAGTGCCGCCTATCAGTGCCCATCAGTGCCACCCATAAGAACCCATCTTTGCAGCCTTTCAGTGCCCATCAGTGTCGCCTATCAGTGGCCATCAGTTCCACCCATCAGTGCCACCTATCAATGCCCATCAGTGCTGCATATCAGTGCCACCCATCAGTGCCGCCTACCAGTGCCCATCAGTGCCGCATATCAGTGCCCATCGTCAGTTACAGAAAAGGGGGGATGATTAATGCGCTACCCAAAAAGAAAGTAGTAAACAAGCTGCTACAAACCATATGACAAAACTGTGAACAGAAATTAAATAAATTGTAGCGCTAAAAAACACATATGCAAATTATCTCTGTGCACATAAACATAGTGTCCCAATAATGACGTGTTGTCAAAGCAAAAAACAGTCCACAATGAATATATGTGATCCGTGTGGCAGTTCTTTTCTGCTTCTCAACGGTCAGCTCAGGTGTCATCAAGATAAACGGATAGATGGAATACGCTTACCGGAAAAGTTGGATTCTACTGCCATGAGCATAGAATCAATAAAGCTTTGTGCCACCAAGGGCAAAAGTGTGGAATGATGGAGGCAAGGGTGGAGCCTCTGCCAGGCCGGGATGTCCCTCTCGGTCCACTGGAAAAGGATAGGATTGGTTCCCAAAGGAAAGTAATTTCTCAATTCACCGGAACATGTGGAAAAAAGAGGAATGCTTCCACATAGTGTAACTCAGGGTATTTTGTTACTAAAAAAAACGCAATACATAAAACGTGATCACGAGTAAAAAGGCAATGTACAGGGTATATAAAAATGCCCTACGCGTTTCGATCAAACGATCTTCAACAGGGGCATATTCGTCAGTGCCCGTCAGTGCCCGCTCATTGGTGCCACCTCATCAGTGCCGCCTTATCAGTGCCTGTCAGTGCCGCCTTATCAGTGCCCATCAGTGAAAGGGAAAACTTACTTATTTACAACATTTTTTAACAGACACAAAAGCAAAACCTACCCTGTTTCCCCGAAAATAAGACCTAGCGTGACTGTCGGTGATGGCTGCAATATAATCCCTACCCCCCAAATAAGCCCTAGTTAAAGTCCTTGTAGGTCTTATTTTCAGGGTAGGGCTCATTTTCGGGGAAACAGGGAAGGCCTTTTTTGGGGGGTAGGGCTTATATTGCAGCCATCACTGACAATCACGCTAGGTCTTATTTTCGGGGAAACAGGGTATATTTTTTTCAAAAATTTCGGTCTTTTTTTTTTATTTCGCAAAAAATAAAAACCGCAGTGGTGATCAAATACCACCAAAAGAAAGCTCTATTTGTGGGAACAAAATGCTAAAAATTTAGTTTGGGTACAGTGTTGTATGACCGCGCAATTGTCATTCAAACTGCGACAGCACTGAAAGCTGAAAAATGGTCTGGGCAGGAAGGTGTATAAGTGCCCAGTATTGAAGTGGTTAAGGGATTACATATCACCCTCCCACAGGAGGGTAAAGTAGAACTGAAGGCAAAACCTTTTTTTTTTTCATTTTGGATTGAGTAGGGGAGGGTTATAACCCCTGTCAGTTTTTTCCATCCGTGTCACATTGGGGAGATTTCCCTTCACTTATTGTATGTTGCCACAACAGAAAGTGAGAGAAACCCCCTCCAAAGTGAGGGAAATCATTGGTAGTCAAAAGGGTCCCCAGAAATAGTGCCCCTGCTGGAAGATTTCCCCATTATTCCTGTTTTGGTGGCCACTCAAATTTTTTTTTTTTCTCACTTTCAGTGATAATGGTTACCACAACAAATAAAAGGGGTAATATACCTTTCCTAGAAAGAATGTTGCTCATGGCTCCCTACAATGGTGCCTGAACATTTGGTTACATGATATCTGTTGAAGGGGAAGATAAGAGTTCTTGTAGACTTATTCTTGTGTTCAGTACCAAAACACCTAGAATTTATTATCAACGGTAGCTAAAGATGTACTTGAGATACTTGAGCTGCTAGCCAAGTGTTTGATCATTTACTTTATACCAGTGTCACAATTATAGACATTCGTTACACTATTATTGTATTTATGGTCATGAAACATTTCTGAATGTGAAAGTAATTCACAAAACGTTGAATTACTTTCAGCAAAACTGTTCTGGTTACTGCTCCTATACAAGCCAAAGCAAATTTTTACAAGGCCTTAAAGTGGCTGTAATGGCTGAAGGTTTTTTACCTTCATGGATTCTATCCATGAAGGTAAAAACCCTTCAGTGTGCAGCTCCCCCTAAGACACCCCCAATACTTACCTAAGCCCAATCTTGATCCAGCAATGTGCATGAGACCTGAAGCTCTCCCAGGTCTCTCCTGACTGACTGGCTGAGATGCAGGAGCCATTGGCTCCTGCTGCTGTCAATCACAGCCAGAGGGGCGGAAGTGGGGGGGCAGGGCTGATTCGCACTGAGCCACACTCTGTGTCTTATGGACTCAGAGAGCCGGCTTGGGTGTGGGGGCACTCGGCAAGGAGGAAGGGCCCAGAGCGTTGGCGGTGGACCTGGGAAGAGGAGGATCAGGGCTGCTCTGTGCAAAACCACTGCACAGAGCAGGTAAGTATGACATGTTTGTGAAGGAAAATATGTTATTTAAATAAAATAACAATCACTTTAAACCCCAGTTCGGGGCTATTTTTATTTTTAATGGCTCCCTGGTTGACCAAAAAAAAACAAAAAAAAACAAATATTAGTCTTCAATTTGCCTCATTTATTAAAAGACCAGGCTAAAAACATGCAATGATGAGGTTATTTAAACATTTTAAAAAAGGGTTCCAAAAAATAAACGAAGGTACAAAACAGATAAAACTATCAAACATGTTTAAAAATATGAAAAAACATCAATTAATAAGATAAAGTATGTGAATAGGGCTAAATAGGGTTAACTAAGTATTATATAAGAAAACATCTTTGCACCTTAGAACCAAGTTACATCTTTGTGGTGCATTAATGCAAATGCCTATTAACACGCGCTGCGTTGACAGTCAATTCATTTTAATAGACTTCCTAAGCTACCAAAATATGCCAAAAGAGGCACAATACGCTTTTTTACACACAGTAGTGAATAACTGCACTGCAACATAGGTGCACTGAAAAAGGGAAAAGGGAGTTGGGGTACTATGCAAAATAAAGAGTACTGCAGTGTACCAAAGCATATAACCTGCCTTACAACACAACAATGGAAATCTGGTTTTACAGATTTCTGAACTAAATTAGAGCAGATCACAGGAATACATTTGTCATCTACATGTAACAGCTGCAACTAATAACCTAACAAAACAGATATCTTTTATATCTCAGTGACCACTATAGCAAGGTGGTAGGCTGTTTTCTGCTGTTGTGCAGTAATAACGTGGTAAGACAATGTTTTGTGCACTAGCCATTCATTCTAATGACACCCCAATGCACCTTACCAATGGATGTATGTTGTAGTGCACAACAATGATCGGTAATACATTGTGCATTGTGGTGGCCACATTATAAAAATAAACATGCCATTTTATTACGTGTTTTTGTGCATTGCCATAATACATGTTATTGACCTGCAGATGGTGGGGGTGCTCACAGACGTGTGAAGAGGTATTGACTAGGGATGAGCTTTGGATTTGTCTGGACCCATAAACTAAAATGCTAGATTTGGCCAATTCATCCACTTGCCCGAACCACTGGCTGCTGCAGTCGGATGTCATTCATTTAGGGTCCATGCACATTGGCCTTAATCGCTGCATCTACAGGAGTTTTGTGTTTTGCCTGTAGAAGCAGCTCAATGTTATTCTATGTGTCCATGCACATTAGGATGTGTAAAGGCATATTTTAAGCTCAGAGTTCATAGGCAGAAAAAAAATAAACCTAATGGTTTTCATTTTTGAGCGGCGTTGTCTAGCAAAAAAAAAAAAATAAGCGAAACACCCCAATTGCATGTACAAAAGTCTTCTATATGAGCATTGTTTTCTGCCTAAAGAACTGTCATTTTTTAAGCCCAGTGTGCATGGACCCTTAGTGGAAGTACTGGCCTCTGAACAGGACAGAGGGATTATGCGCACGCAAAATAATACCTTGTGGCCATTGTATGAGTACAACCCTGTCAGACTGCCTTTGCAATGTAAGAGGGGCGGTGAAAATGGAACTCAACCTCCTTTTTTATCTGCCCCCAAAGAAGTAAACAAATCAGCCATGGATTCCGTCTGTCATGTCATGTGGGATCCCCAGGCTGTTTTGTTTACACATTTAAAGCAGAACGAAAAAAAGCTGTCACAGCAATTTCTGATCTTAAAGTGGAACTAAACCCACTGATTTAATCGTTTTTCAAAACTGTTACATTCAGGGCTCACTCACACCATATGTGCATGAAAACTGATGGGAAAACCGTGCAGATTTCACTTGCAGAGACATCAGTTTCACATCAGTTTTCATGCGCGTTTCAGTGGGTTTTTGCACTCTGACATCAGTTCTCATGCACATGAGTTACTGTATGTGCCTTATTCACACCAATGTTGATTTTGCGCACGTTCACACTGAGGGCGAGTTTGAAATTGCGCGATTTTAGCTGAACTCACATGATTTCAAACCAGCATTTCAGTCCGACTTTGGGGGTGATTTAACAGACATCTCTGCGGGTTCATGCACAGATGTCTTTTGAAATCGCTCCTGAAGTGCAGAAACTACTTTTGGGAATCTGTGCGTAGCTGCAATGCCGGTGTCGCACCAATTCGGATAGTGCCATTGCCAGCAATAGGCTCCGATTTGGAATGCGATTTGACATGTCAAGTCGCATGCCAAATCGGCCCAATGTGGACGTGGGATCCATGACAGTTTTACTTCTGTGCAGAAAATTGCATAAACCTTGTAGATTCCTGCACAGAAAAAACTAGCACATTGTGGTGTGAACAGGGCACATAGAGAACCATTGTTTTCTTTGTGCCCTTGCAGAACGCATGCAGAAAAACTGATGTCTCTGCACCATGGTGTGAACGAGGCCTCAAGGCATAAATGATAACTGTCACAATTTGCTTTTCTTTTCAACCAAACTGTCAAGCCATCAAATGGCAGGTGTCATAACTGATCAGTATATGAAAAAGTACATGTGAACCCTCACTTTGTAAAACAATAAATAAATCTGTAAAAATGTCAACAATTCTGTATTTTTCTGTCAATATTGGGTGCTGTGTATACATTAATGAGGAAAAAAAATGAACTTAAATGAATTTAGCAAATGGCTGCAATATAACAAAGAGTGAAAAATTTAAGGGGGTCTGAATACTTTCTGTCATCATTGTATATATTATTTATATATATATATATATATATATATATATATATATATATATATATATATATATATATATATATAACATTCAGTCCCTGCCCTCAATAAGCTTACAATCTAAGGTCCCTTAATCACATTCATACATGCTAGGGCCAATTTAAAGAAGAGTTAATGAACCTACCAGCACGTCTTTGTAGTGTGAGAGGAAACCAAATAGTGGCGTGGTTGAGATTTAAACCAATAACCTTAGTGCTGATAGATGGAAGTGTTAAGCACTTAGCCACTGTGCTGCCCCGGTCCGACACCCATGAAGTCTCTCACTGGTGTCAGCTTCTTCTCCCTGGCTTCTTCCATTTGGTCATCTTGATTAGCTTGTGTTATGACATCACTGCTGCTCATGCGCAGCTTAGTGTACATGCTACAGGGGTTTGCGAACAGACAGATATGAGTATTTTATTACCCTGCCTGAAATTTTGTATTTTTTACCTTTAGTTCCACTGTAACCACTTAAGATCTGCCCTACAGTAGTTTTACTGCTACAGGGCAGCACCTCTGCACCGGATCACGTATATAAATGTGATCTGACTCTTCTGGGTAAAGGGGCCACATGCATGCCACCGGTGGCTCGCTCCCGCTGTGTTTACACACAGTGGTAGCTGATCGGCAGGTACAGTGGACTCGATGTCCACCGGTATCCGCCAATCATCAGGCAGAGAGACAGAACAGCAATCTGCCAATGTAAACAAGGCAGATTTCCGTTCTGACAGGAGGAAAGGGATGGAATTTGTGTCCCTGTAAAAACACTTCACACAGTACACATAAATACTGACTAGGCACACAGTTAACCCTTTTATCGCTCCTGATGTTAACCCATTCCCAGCCAGTGTCATTAGTACAGTTACATTGCATATTTTGTAGCACTGATCACTGTATTAGTGTCACTGGTACCAAAAAAGTGTCATAAGTGTCAGTTAGTGTCTGAATATCCGCCACAATATCGCAGTCCCACTATAAGTCACTGATCACCGCTTTTACTAGTTAAAAATTTTTATAAAAATATCCCATAGCTTGTAGATGCTATAACTTTTGTGCAAACCAATCAATATACGCTTATTTGTTTTTTTTTTAACCAAAAACATGTAGCAGAATACATATTGGCCTAAATTTATGAAGAAATTTGATTTTTTTCAATTTTGTTATTTTTTTCAAAATTGTTGTTTTTTTTGTTTATAGCTCAAAACATTTTGAGGTAATCAAATATCACCAAAAGAAAGCTCTATTTGTGGGGAAAAAAGGACATAAATTGTTTTTGGTAATAGCATTGCACGACCGCACAATTGTAAGTAACGCAGTGCCATATCGCAAAAAAATTGCCAGGTCATGAAGGGGGGGTCAATCTTACGGAGGTCAAGTGGTTAAGCAGCATACGGTAGCTAAACAGATACTCAGAAACACATAGCCTATAAGAGAATAAGCTACAGATAGAATTAGCATTTTGCACATTGCTTCTTTTTCTTTTACAAGAAAAGAAAGGAATTTGTTTTGTTTACATATTTCAGATCTTTATATAGAAAACATGGGAGTTGTCTTTGCTGACTTGCTGTATAAGTAAAGCCTCCAAGGTCCTAGCTTTACTACTTAAGATATGGTTCACATATGTGGCGCCGTGGGTTCGTGACTGAGGTCCAGTGCATGTCAGTTCACTGGTTCAGGTGCGATTCAGGTCCACATTTTTCCATGAATTCGCACCTGACCTGGACCCAAATATGACCAGGACCCTTTTGCAATCCGCTCCGCGGCCAACCCGGACCTGTGTGAATCAGCTCCATTGAGAGCCAGTCACACTCGCCTGTCATTCGAATTGGATGCGGGGAAACCCACATCTAATTTGCATACATGTGAACCCAGCCTAATGAATCAATGTTCTGGAACAAGCATACAGGACAGGAGCGCAGATTTTCAGACTTCAATGGCTTCATGTTTATTCCAAGGAAGTGACTTACAAGGTAGTCCTGCTTCTGTACCTTTAAAAATCAAGTCAGTCATATTTCTTTCCAGACAGAATTAGTTACTGTTTGGAGAGGGGTCAGAATATTCAGGGGAAAAAAAAACAACTTCAGAAACTAAGCTTCAAGCAGTACATGACAAGTTCACAGGTCCATTCCTCCTCAGCTCACTCGTGATTTGTAGACCCGGATTTTGTCTAAATCAAAGCAAGATTGTCTGCCAAAGAAGAATGTCGTATTTACTGGGTTGGGCAGGGTGAACTCAGCAGCAGCTGGAAACCCTAAAGCTACTAATGAATTCTGTTCTCATCAGCAGGTGCTGTGGCACTAAATTGAAATCACTCCAATAGGTTTCAGGGACACCAAGACAATTACAAGAGCCAGCAGAAACAGGCAAAAATGATAGAGAAAGAAAAATTTGAAATCCCAACCTGGAAACAGTAAAGGTTGGGGACGCCTTCCTCTCATTAGGCTAAGTGAATATGACATATGGGTCCCTGGGATGCAATGCCATGCATAATTGTGTTGATAGTGAGTGATGGCTCTTTCCAGGTTTTTCGCCATCAGGAGATGCATTGAAGTCATTAAATTTATATTTATAGTTCTTAATATCATTTGCAGAATGACATTTTAAGAGATTTGGCTCTTAGGTTCAGGTTCAGGTTTATATGTCCAAAATATTTTCATTTCATGCGTTGCTTAAGGCTAAACCTATGATTATATATTTTTCTGTAACAGATGCTATGTAAACCTTCTTATGAAGAGGGCACGGTCATGTGATTCCCTAGTGGTCTTTCATTGCTACACGGGCTATATGGACTACTTGATGCATGACTTACAAGAGGAAAAATGGGATGTATACCCTTATTATTCCTGATTCAAACATTAATTCTAAAATCAGAACCACAGAAATGTTAATAAACAGATATGTTCTACCTTATTTTAATTTTCTTTTTTTAGCAATAAATATATCAAATGTATTATACAGTTGACTTAGCCATCAAATCACATGGCTTAGAGCATATCATGTTTATAGTTTTTTATAAGTTATAAGCTTACAAGATAAAAATAATTTAGCTGATCAGAGACAGAGTATAGGGTTAGTATTTTATAGTGACCTGTCTTTTTGCTTCACTGACTAGTAAGTGATTTGACAGCAATGTAAAGATATATACACATAGCTGGTTCAACGTGTCTCTAATGACCAAACTAAGGATACCAGATTTTCAAAATGAAATTTGGGAACACCTTACTGACCACACCCACTTTCACCAAATCCAAAAAAAAAGACTCCCCCATTTGTAACCACTGGCTGTACAGTGCGTAGGAAAGCAAGGAGACAGCTATCCAACACAAGTAAAGGTAAGCAGCTGCACCATTGCCTGTCTGTGATCCATGAGGTGACAGGGTTGGTAATATTTTGCTACTATATCAGTTTAGAAAGAAAAATACATAGCCTAGCCTATTGCTCTATAGTTTTTATAGTTTGCACCAGGATTTTTCAAAGAGACCCCAGGTGTGCCACGGCAAAATGACACAAAGCCCTGTACAATCCAACCATGAAAAGGTTATTGCATTATGTTCCATATAAAGCGAGGAGGGAGAGCACATGCCGTTCTTCCTCTGGACTCTTTCCCTCTCTATGCTGTTATCTGTATTTTGCCAGCAAAAGTGAAAGCTGTATAAGCCACCCACCCGCCCGCATCCTACCAACCGATGACG